>NC_048578.1:4242500-4390000 GCF_013265735.2 Oncorhynchus mykiss
TCCGTGGCCTCCAACTGCTTTTAAATGCTAGTAAAACTAAATGCATGCTCTTCAACCGATTGCTACCTGCACCTTCCCACCAGACTAGCATCACTACTCTGGACGGTTCTGACTTAGAATATGTGGACAACTACAAATACCTAGGTGTCTGGTTAGACTGTAAACTCTCCTTCCAGACTCACACTAAGCATCTCCAATCCAAAATTAAATCTAGAATTGGCTTCTTATTTTGCAACAAGCCTCCTTCACTCATGCTGTCTAACATACCCTCTAAAACTGACTATTCTACCAATCCTTGACTTCGGCGATGTCATTTACAAAATAGCCTCCAACACTCTACTCAGCAAACTGGATGTAGTCTATCACAGTGCCATCCGTTTTGTCACCAAAGCCCCATATACCACCCACCACTGTGACATGTATGCTCTCGTTGGCTGGCCCTCACTACATATTCATCATCAAACCCACTGGCTTCAGGTCATCTATACGTTTTTGCTAGGTAAATCCCCTCCTTATCTCACGCTAGCAACACCCACCTGTAGCACACACTCCAGCAGGTATATTTCACTGGTCACCCCCAAAGCCAACACTTCCTTTGCCCACCTTTCCTTCCAGTTCTCTGCTGCTAATGACTGAAACGAATTGCAAAAATCACTGAAGCTGGTGTCTTATATCTCCCTCTCTAACTTTAAGCATCAGCTGTCAGAGCAGCTTACCGATCACTGCAGCTGTACACAGTCCATCTGTAAATGGCACACCCAACTACCTCATCCCCATATTATTACTTACCCTCTTGCTCTTTTGCACCTCAGTATCTGTACTTGCACATCATCATCTGAACATCTATCACTTCAGTGTTAATGCTAAATTGCTATTATTTCACCTCTATGGCCTATTTATTGCCTTACCTCCCTACTCTTCTACATTTGCACACACTGTACATAGATGTTTCTATTGTGTTATTGACTGTACGTTTGTTTATGTGCAACTCTGTGTTGTTGTTTTTGTCGCACTGCTTTGCTTTATCTTGGCCAGGTCGCAGTTGTAAATGAGAACTTGTTCTCAACTTGCCTACCTGGTTAAATAAATGTGAAACATTTTCTTTTTTAAATATATGCTTCACTTTTCAACTAGATAAAAGCTAGCTAGTTGGAGTCTGTGTGTGTACCACCTCAAGGTAAAGCAACGCACGAGTGGAAAATACTGAACGCATGCAGTACACAGAGCGCAACGCAGCTTTGGGGACTACTCCATTGACAATGAAAGTCTTTTGCCGGAACACAAAGAGTTTGATGCATTTGGTGGACATGAGGCATTACCTTGCTCTGGATCTCCCATGGTTTGGCGACAGCAGACAGATCACAGGCCGTCATCATCATAGCCCTTAGTATGTAGAGGACAGATAGAGTGTGTTACAGTTCGAAGGTCTGTAGGAAAAGCAGTTGTACAATTGTTTTCTCCTCACCTTAGTGAAAACATAATTGATGACGGATTGTGTTTTAAGTCTAACATGGTCTTGGACCTGTAGCCAAAGACATCCATAGTTGATCTTGGTCTTTGTTTCTGCCCTGTTTAGTCTTTGTTTCGGCCCTGTTTAGTCTTTGTTTCGGCCCTGTTTAGTCTTTGTTTCGGCCCTGTTTAGTCTTTGTTTCGGCCCTGTTTAGTCTTTGTTTCGGCCCTGTTTAGTCTTTGTTTCGGCCCTGTTTAGTCTTTGTTTCGGCCCTGTTTAGTCTTTGTTTCTGCCCTGTTTAGTCTTTGTTTCTGCCCTGTTTAGTCTTTGTTTCTGCCCTGTTTAGTCTTTGTTTCTGCCCTGTTTAGTCTTTGTTTCTGCCCTGTTTAGTCTTTGTTTCTGCCCTGTTTTGTCTTTGTTTCTGCCCTGTTTAGTCTTTGTTTCGGCCCTGTTTAGTCTTTGTTTCTGCCCTGTTTAGTCTTTGTTTCTGCCCTGTTGTGTCTTTGTTTCTGCCCTGTTTTGTCTTTGTTTCTGCCCTGTTTTGTCTTTGTTTCTGCCCTGTTTTGTCTTTGTTTCTGCCCTGTTGTGTATTTGTTTCTGTCCTGTTGTGTCTTTGTTTCTGTCCTGTTTTGTCTTTGTTTCTGCCCTGTTGTGTCTTTGTTTCGGCCCTGTTTTGTCTTTGTTTCGGCCCTGTTTTGTCTTTGTTTCGGCCCTGTTTTGTCTTAGTGTCTACCCTGTTTTGTCTTAGTGTCTACCCTGTTTTGTCTTAGTGTCTACCCTGTTTTGTCTTAATGTCTACCCTGTTTTGTCTTAGTGTCTACCCTGTTTTGTCTTAGTGTCTACCCTGTTTTGTCTTAGTGTCTACCCTGTTTTGTCTTAGTGTCTACCCTGTTTTGTCTTAGTGTCTACCCTGTTTTGTCTTAGTGTCTACCCTGTTTTGTCTTAGTGTCTATCCTGTTTTGTCTTAGTGTCTACCCTGTTTTGTCTTAGTGTCTACCCTGTTTTGTCTTTGTGTCTACCCTGTTTTGTCTTAATGTCTACCCTGTTTTGTCTTAGTGTCTACCCTGTTTTGTCTTAGTGTCTACCCTGTTTTGTCTTAGTGTCTACCCTGTTTTGTCTTAGTGTCTACCCTGTTTTGTCTTAGTGTCTACCCTGTTTTGTCTTAGTGTCTACCCTGTTTTGTCTTAGTGTCTACCCTGTTTTGTCTTAGTGTCTACCCTGTTTTGTCTTAGTGTCTACCCTGTTTTGTCTCAGTGTCTACCCTGTTTTGTCTTAGTGTCTACCCTGTTTTGTCTTAGTGTCTACCCTGTTTTGTCTCAGTGTCTACCCTGTTTTGTCTTAGTGTCTACCCTGTTTTGTCTTAGTGTCTACCCTGTTTTGTCTTAGTGTCTACCCTGTTTTGTCTTAGTGTCTACCCTGTTTTGTCTTAGTGTCTACCCTGTTTTGTCTTAGTGTCTACCCTGGTGTGTCTTAGTGTCTACCCTGTTTTGTCTTAGTGTCTACCCTGTTTTGTCTTAGTGTCTACCCTGTTTTGTCTTAGTGTCTACCCTGTTTTGTCTTAGTGTCTACCCTGCTTTGTCTCAGTGTCTACCCTGTTTTGTCTCAGTGTCTACCCTGTTTTGTCTTAGTGTCTACCCTGTTTTGTCTCAGTGTCTACCCTGTTTTGTCTTAGTGTCTACCCTGTTTTGTCTCAGTGTCTACCCTGTTTTGTCTTAGTGTCTACCCTGTTTTGTCTCAGTGTCTACCCTGTTTTGTCTTAGTGTCTACCCTGTTTTGTCTCAGTGTCTACCCTGTTTTGTCTCAGTGTCTACCCTGTTTTGTCTTAGTGTCTACCCTGTTTTGTCTTAGTGTCTACCCTGTTTTGTCTCAGTGTCTACCCTGTTTTGTCTTAGTGTCTACCCTGTTTTGTTTGAAAAGTGAAATAATACAAAGGCATCCATAGTTTCCTCCATAGGGCACAACTACCTTCATGTGCCTAGGCCTACTACTCAGCTAGGAAATTCACCTACTTGACTATCGCTTTGCGAGTGGTCTCCTGTGTCATGTACTTGGTCCAATCATCCCAGCTCTCGTAGGTCTTCGATTTGTCCACCGTCTTTTGGAACATGGTTATTTTCCTACAGACAGGAGAAAATCATCATAATTTACCATGAATCAGGATGCCACCCAAATGGAACCCTATTCCCTGTATCTATTCCCTATATACAGTAGTCCAATACTTTTGACCATGGCGAATAGGGTTCTGTGCACTATGTAGGGAATAGGGTGCCATTTGGGACGAACAGACCCTCTCTCTGCTCTCAGGTATGTACTGTCTGTATTATGGGGACATGCATTTAAAAAACATTTGAGAAATACAGCGGTACCCACTCACTTGAAGTAGAGAGCGAGGTCGGTGGCGATGGTGGCGATGTCCATCAGATGTATGACATGCTCATGCTGAGCACGACTTAGATTCGGACAAATATTTAAGGCCTGAAACAGGTACCAAGATAATACTTATGTTATCACATTCAAACTTAACATGTACTGTTGAATCTGGGAATACCAACACATATGTATAATATATCAAATGTATGAATAAGTAATAACAAACAAAGCCCGAGGATAATTCAAATATTCCAATTCCTAGAGGGAAGTATGAAGCCGCTGCCTGCCACAGTTCATGGTTCGGTGATGTTGTGAACACTGAAAGTTGCCTAATTATCTGATGGCTGGTGGGCAGATTCTCCCAGGCACATTCTGTGCCATCAGAACTGCATCATTCACAGTCTAGCTTCTCCAAGGGAGAAACTACCCCTCTCAGGTCAGAACCTAGAGAGGCTCAGGCAGCATCCCAAATAGAATCCTATTCATTACATAGCGCACTACTTTTGACTGGAGCCCTATGGGCTCTGGTCAAAACTAGTGCACTATGTACAGATAGGGCGCCATTTGGGAGGCAAACTCACTCACAAGATCTCTCAGCAGGGTCTTCCCAATCTCCAGATGGTGTCTCTCCAAGATGGAGGAGCCGTGGAGCTTGGCAAGAGGTTTTCCAGACCTGACAAACACAGGAGGGAGAGGAAGATTGAGATCGATTGCAAAGATAGATTAGCCATTGGTAAGTAACGAGTCATTGCTTTCTCAGTTGCTGTCTCTACACTTTTACAGGTACATGTATCACTGTAGGCAGCAGACCTGCATTCAAATAGTATTGGTTTTTCTTCAAATTCTTAAGCTACGCTTGATTGAACTTACTCTAGCTTACTCTGGTACTCTAGACAGGCTCAAATCAAACATTCAGAATATTTGAAGGACAACAAACACTATTTGAACACAGTCATTCCATTACTTCACCTGGTAGAGGTTGTTTGTGCCTCTGTGGTCGATATCGTGGCATAAGCCGGCTGTTGGCCATGGTCATGGTCTCTAGGTCTGTGTAGTAACGCTTCAGGTCACCTGTCTAATGCAAAGATACAGAAAGTTAGGTTAGGTCACATGTCTAATGACGCAAGAAATTAGGTTAGGTCACATGTCTAATGACACAAGAAATTAGGTTAGGGCCAGGATTCATGGAGCTTCCCCCAGAAGCAGTACGGAGCCACACCTGTGCCTCTTATTAATGTCCTTGCAGTGACACCCTCTCCACCCCCACGCCGCTCCCAGCCTGCTCCTATGGAGACGCCTGGCTCTGTAGGCCTCATTAGAACCAATGAAGCATGGACCCACCGAGCTACACAGCCACACAGGGCCGCTGATAATGAGCCTGACGCTCCTCTCTGCTCCTCCTCCCTCTGCGAGTTATGAATATCTGAGGAATTTACTGTGATGATACATCATAGGGACACTGCAGCGAGAGGAAGGGTCACGCTTGGATGACTCGTTACATTACATGGAAGGAGGGTATTGGTGTCAGGAGGATCACAGCGCAGTAAAGATAGACTCTTACACCTGGCCGCCACAGCTTGAAGATGTATTACATGCATCAACTGTCACGGTATCATCATCCATGGTATACGTGTACGGTAATGTAGGTTATGTTTTTATCCCTGAGGGTTTGTGTAATGTAAGGCTTAATACGTCCCAAAGGGCACCCTTTTCCCTATAGAGTGCACTACAAGTAATACAAGTACCTGAGGAAGAGGGTGCAATTTGGGACTCTTACTTTTTGTAATAGAATGCTGTTTAGCTGTAGATGAGAGGAGGTACTCACCATGAGCAGAGTGAACATGGTCTGGCCCACGTTGAAGCCACGACTCCAGTTGTGGTAGGTGATCCGCCTGTAGCCCTTACTCAGGGAGTAACAGAACCTGGTGATGGTCTGAGAGGAACATACATAGGGATAGTTATGGGCCAGCTAGTTATAGCAGAAACACATATCATAAAGCCAATGTAACCAGGGTAGCTAACATCTTCTACATCGGGATCCTATCAAATCATTAGCTATAACCAGCATAAACTGTCATGATTTAGTTATTAAATGTTAATCATGCAATTGTTACGACTGAATTGTATAGCGTTGCTTTATGACACATTATTGAGCAGAACTATGCATCTGTAATGGAAGAAACGTGACTTGGTAACAGTAGGAACAAGAGACTCTTGCCAAGATGCTTCTTCATCAGAGATGTCTCACCTCGCGGGGAACGTGGAACTTGTCCACCACACCCAACTCGTAGTACATCTTAATGCCTAACTTGACCAGGTCTAAATGATTGTGCTCAAAGTCACAGAAGTGAAACTCAAAGATCTCCGACTTGGTAGAGGGCGGTAGAACTTCAGACTGTATGGAAACAGGGAAACAAAGTGCATTATGTAGACTACCAAGGCAGCTAGCCAGCCAGCCAGTCAGCCAGCCAGTCAGCCAGTCAGCCAGACAGCCACAGAGGCAAATAGAAAATAAATGGAAGTTGGAATAGTTGTTTACCAGGAGTGCTTCCAGGTCAGCCTCCTCACACTCATGTGGCTCCTTTCCATCCCTCTAAAAGCAAATAACACCAAAAGTGTTCACCTAGGATGACATAAAGCTATATCAATCCATTTCTGGATTCCCTGAAAACCACTGTTCTTTTTCTGTAAAAAGTTATCTGTCTAAATCTCACAGATGGTAACTAACATTCCACCATTGATTGATTACCCCGTATCTAGTATGGCAGGCTATTTACCATGTTATACATTTGTTTTTCACCACCTGTGTGTGAATAACTTGACTTTACCCACCAAGACATTCTGGGTCTCATCCGTCCTGCACTTGATGTGGTACAGCACCATGTCCTGGAAAATGTCCTTCCTGTTCTCCGGCTTGTTCCACTTGTCATAGGCGTCTGTGTTGCGCACAGACCAGCGAAAGGAACTGGGTAACAGACTGCAATGACCAATGACAGAGTTAGACTATTGTATTTCAGACCTTGGTTCACAAAATCAGTATACACATTCACTATCAAACGGGATTTGAGAGGGGGATGTGGTACAATAACGATTGGGAAGCTATATTTTAAAATGGATTACTGTAACTTACAATGTTATTGATTCATATTTCAAAGGCTCTATAAAGTTATATTATGCGTTAGCTGGCACTATCCCTAATGTAAGAGTGGATGAGAGGAGAGGAGAGTAGGTAGGAGGCTTGACTCCAACCAATAAATAATGCAGATGCTGTCAATGGCCTGTGTTTATTTATACAGCGGTGACTCAGTATCTTCGCTCTACTTCCTCCTCAGTAACACTTGAGAGTAGCATACCTCCATTAAAGTTGCATCCTGCTCGTCAAAGGGTTTCCCCATCTTTCCTGAGGTCGAAGGTGGCCACTGCAACTATTTCTTCCTTCTGGGACAGCACCTTCTTAATGGTCAAGCCAGATGTATCTACAGGCCCTTTCTGAATAGGACAAGGAAACAGGAACCATCTGACGTCAATGGCTTTGCATCGGGTTCACAGCAGTACAAAAACAATATTTGACGACTTGGACCTGACATCCTTGACTTTGAACAGTGTTCGTCCTCAGCGATGCATGACTTGGAACTAAAATGTGAAATACTTTGTATGGATAAGTCATTGCCAAGTGCTGGAAATAGCAGTATCAATCTACTACAATGATACTCCACTTGGCCACAGGACTATAGCCCCTTCAGTAGCAGAGATAATATCTGTTTTGATTGATACATTCACTCTCTAAGATCTGATCCTGTTTGCGTCTGTAACGGTTCTCTTGTTGTGAAGTAGAGGCGGACCAAAACGCAGCGTGGTGGTTGTTCATTGTATTTTAATGAAGACACTATACATGAACAAACTAACGAAAACAAGAAACGTGAGAACTCAAAACAGCCCGATCTGGTGCAAACACAAAGACAGGAACAATCACCCACAAACACACAGTGAAACCCAGGCTACCTAAGTATGATTCTCAATCAGAGACAACTAATGACACCTGCCTCTGATTGAGAACCATACCATACTCACGCCCTGACCATACTAAATAAATACAACACAAAGGAAATAGAGGTCAGAACGTGACAGCGTCGGGTGTCGGCATGCTACTGCTTTATTGATACATATGTTTTGGTCTTGCCCTTCACTACATAACTATCTGTCTGCCATCTTTAATACCATATCTAAAGTACTACAGGTACCTTTTGCTCCTACTGCCATAACATCATTATTTGTTGGCAAGAAGGTTGATTTTACTTCGGGGGAAATCACCCTCTCCTCCTCATTTTGCGTGGATTAAAAATGTCTTACACTTTAGTAAATTGGAGAAGATATACCCTACGGGGTTCTACCGAAGGTGGCAGCCTTTCTTTAACTATGTAGAGAGAATGCAATTTCCCTCTACTCCACTGCAAACTGCCTAGCCTAGTTTTGTATTTCATTTATTTACCTTTGTTAGGGTTTAATATTAGACTGACTTATTATTAGAATTGTTCTATTCATTTTGAAGACTAGCCGTGTTTTTAAAACTTTGTTGTTGTAATTTATTACGTGTTTTGTTATGAAAAGGTTACTTAAGAATTTCATATTCTTGTATGGCCATATACATTCCTACATCCTTCAAAAAAGCATTTTTACATGGTATATTTGAATGTATAAAATCACATGTGCAATATTCTGTATTTCAATCATTGTTTACACTGGAACTGTGAAGAAATACCAACCCAAATAGTTACAAAAAACAGCAATTATTTGTGCATTTGACAGCACTGAGCTAATCAGACAGAGATCTGATCTTGGACGCTGAAGAAGTCATCCTGGGCTGCATTCATAATGTTACAGATCTGGAGGGGAGAAGAGGAAATATGAAAGAGAGGAGAGGATGATCATGGTCACTCAGATGAAAAGCACTGCACGATTAATTACAATATCCACAAAATTGCAATTATCCATCATTTCAGTGCAAGAGTACATTTCATTTCCAGGCTGTGTAAGTTTGACAGCTGCGTAATTAACTATAATGGCTTTCTGGTTGTCTGGTGCCCATGGATACCATGTACAGGGAAGAGAAGACATGGGCTGCATCCGGGAATGGCACACTACCATCCCTATGCACCCTGGTCATAAGTAGTGCACTACATATTGAACAGGGTGCCATTTTGGATGCATTCATTCTTCAGTAAGTAAGGGAAGGCTTCTCAGCTCACCAGTCCCTCCTTAGACACGTAGGTGGGGCAGGCCACTGGCAAGAGCCCAGGGGTCCGGAGCAGGGTTTTTGACAAGAACGGGGGAGATGGAGACAAGAACATGATACTATTACTTCAAAGTTCCAAGAAAAAAAGTACCAAATCAACTTCATTAATACATGCACCCAAATGTAATTGTGTGTGTAAAAGCTGCACATAAATATGATAAGATAATGTCCTGGTATATAATTTGATTTTCTACATCATTGATGAAATTACTCACGGTATAACTTTGATCTCCTGTTTTCCATGTAAAATGTAGTCAATCACTTTGTAGAAGTTTACTTCCTGGAGATAAATGAGTTGCATGTCATTAGAATCAGATTGTATGAGTTGATGTATGAATACATAATTGGACACAGCAGTGTATGGACTCCGATCTGTACAGGTCTTGGTGGGTAAAGTCAAAGTCTACTGTACTGTTTAGTCACTAGTCACTCACTCTGCCATCAGGAGTGTCTCTCAATATCTGTGATCTCCTCAAACACTTTACTGGCAGACCAGAGCAGGACCTATAAGGATGGGAGGAGGTGTAGTTATGGAGTCAAGCAGGAAAAGCATATCATTTAGTAATAAAGAAATATAAGCAGGCCTCATCATCAATATAATCTGGAGAGGTCTTACCTGTCCCCTTCTGGTCTCACAATTGTGACGGTAGCTCAGATGGAACACTCTTAGGATCAAGTTCACATAGTTGAGATACTTCAACAGAGTCTGTAAAGTGCAAAAACATCTACATTCAGTCTTACTTTAGCAGTGATGCATTTCTGAGCTTAATCTGTCAACATAAGCAGGCTGAGGGTCAGCGGCAGACTGGCTGGTCCATTCTTTGCCCAGTGGGCCCGTCTAACTTGTTTTTTTTGCACAAAATTATAATTATTTGGCTAATAATGTAGGCTGCAAGGGGGGAAAAAAGGTCCAATGTGGGGGCCCCGTGAAAAAAAAATGGGCTGGTGTGGGGGCCTCAAGGAAAATAATGGGCTGGTGTGTTAGAGATGCCAGTGCCAATTTTTGGTCCCAGTCCGCAGCTGCTGAGGGGAGTGGGTAGGGTTAGAGAGGTTACCTCTTCATCCTGCTTAGTGAAGTGGGGAGCTCCAATCTTGTTCACGGCTATCATAGCAGCCACCATATCCTTGCCGCTCATGATGGGGGCAGCCAGGACACTTTTGTTCTGATATTCTTGGATCTGGTCCACAAAGTCACTGTAGTGGCTGCTCTGAGGGGTAATCCAGAGAAAGGTTTTTAGAACTAATAAACGACCATCTGTCAATGTGCTGCATCTTGTTACATTGAATTGTTACTTTTGATCAGAAATCCATTGTTGAGATCATTTAACTTGCATGTCACAGTGAATCCCTAGAGCAAAAGTCAAATAAAAAGTCAAATTATTATATGATTATGTAAAAACGAACTTCGATAACACTATTAAACTTTGCTAAAAACATAATATGCTTTTATGGAGACTCCAAGAATAAATGAATTTACTGTCATATCATCTAACGATAAGAACGGTTTGTTCTCTCAGTGTCATTGTGAGCCATTCTTGACTGGAGAATATGTATCATGATGAAACACATCTGAATTAAAAGGAAAGGACATTTGAATAGAATGAAGGTGGGATCTCTTGCAATTACGCTAACTTTGGGGAAAATAGCTTTGAGCTATGACCTTTAGAAATAATCCAGGATCGCTCTAATTCAGCTGAGATTAACGGGCTTTATCCCCTGCAGGCCCAGTAACACCCAGCAGCCATGCCTCCCTGCACAACCGATTGGTGGGGGAGGGGACTGCCTTGCCGTGGCAATCCCACACCACACTTACATATCGCAGTAATGTTGGCACTGTCTTTCACTAGGGAAAAGGAAGACACAGAGCTCGAACCATCCTCCCCCTAATTACCATAAATAATTCTGCCAACTATACCAGGGTGAACTGAGCAGTCTCTCTCAGGTGTTGGACACTCTGTAATCCTTAATATCAGTTGAGTAATCAGATGTCTCTATTTCACAAAACAATGTTGCCTTTGAGAAGGTCTATTGACAGGAAAACATGTCTAATCATGGTAATCTTTGGCTGTATTACTTTGTTATTATTTGATAAAGGATATATTATCTGTGAGTGTTGGTGAATAACAAGGTTCTAGATGTGGATACTACGAATGTATCTGTAATCAAAGGCACTGCATGGTTTAATATGAAAACAGCAAACACAAATCATTTTAATACAGGTATGGACAATGATGGCCGCCCACTGAGGATAAGTAGTAACGTGACAAACATATAAAGTATGAAATTAAGCTTGGCAATCATTTTCAAATGTTAAAAGTATTGGCTCTAATAAAAATTGACCTGGCTTTGAGGGAATTAGTATTACCAATGTGATGGCCTTATGCTGCCATCTAGAGGCAGTAGGCAAGTAGGCCTCTGAATCTGTCAGTACTAATGCTCTCATCTATACAGTGGAATGCAATACTTAATGTTCACTACATTTCATAGAAATAAACATGTCCAATTGTAGAAGATAACACAAACTGGGAGATCAACTGTAAAGTGGCGATTAGGTTCTTACCTGTATTGGGAATGTGATTTTTTTTAAATCGCAAGGTTTCTCCACAATTGAGCTATCGCTTTATATGTTTACCTGTGAGACATCTGGAATGTTAACAGTCTTCTTAGTGGTGATCACATGGCCCACGATGCCAATGTCCATGGGAAAGACTATCTCACTATCCGGCTGGACCAGGCACTCCTCCAGGGTGGCGTCCTTGTGCACGTTGAAGAGTCTCGTGGCCAGCCGTGCCGTTACGCATCCGGTACATGAACAGGCTCATCTTCTCTGACCGAAAACATGAAGCTGAGATGTTTCGTGAAATTGAAGCCTTCTCCATCTGGTGGTTGTCCTGCAGGTCTCTGACCATGTCAAATATGATCTCACTCTCTTCCACCATGTTCAGCTCATGGAAGCTGCTGGTATTCACTTGGGAAGTCTTGTTGTCTTGAAAAAGGTTAGAGATGACCTTCGGGCGGAACTTGGCGTCATAGTATTGCTTGGCGAAGTCAGGGATGCTGTCGAGAAACTTCTCCACCACATCTTTGTCCACGGCTGCCATTTCTCAGTTGCTGTGTGTGGTGTGTGTATCCTCCTTCTCCTCAGAGAGTACCTAAACTGACTGCAGGTAGTTGAGAAGAACTTAGCAGGATGGTTTTAAATGGTCATGTGTGTTGATAAGCCTGCATCCAATTACACATTGAGATTATAATACGGTATGTTATGTTCACATGTTGCCAGACGTATAGGCCTACCTGGAATTTGTCTCCTCAATGAATAACCTTTTGTAGGCCTACAGTACTCCTGGGTGTCACGGCCATCGTTCAAGGAAGACCAAGGTGCAGCGCGGTGAGCATACATTTTCTTTTATTTAGTGAAATGTCGTTGCCGGCCCCGGACTGGGGACCCTCGCTGGAGGCTCCGGACTGGAGACCGCCGCTGGAGGCTCCGGACTGGAGGCCGTCGCTGGAGGCTCCGGACTGGAGACCGCCGCTGGAGGCTCCGGACTGGAGGCCGTCGCTGGAGGCTCCAGACTGGAGACCGCCGCTGGAGGCTCCGGACTGGAGGCCGTCGCTGGAGGCCCCGGACTGGGGACCCTCGCTGGAGGCTCCGGACTGGAGGCCGTCGCTGGAGGCTCCGGACTGGAGGCCGTCGCTAGAGGCTCCGGACTGGAGACCGTCGCTGGAGGCTCCGGACTGGAGACCGTCTCTGGAGGCTTCGTGCCATGGATCATCACTGGAGGCTTCATGCCATGGATCATCACTGGAGGCTTCTTGCCATGGATCATCACTGGAGAGAGGAGACGTATGGGCAGCCTGGTGAGCCCTGTGGAGACATACAGGAGGCCTGGTTCTTGGAGCAGTCACAGGACAAACCAGGCTGGGGAGACATACTGGAGGCTTGGTACTTGGCGGAGGCACCGGATACACTGGGCCGTTGAAGCGCACTGGAAGTCTCGAGCGCAGAGCCTGCACAACCCGCACGGGAGACACCGTGCGCTCCACCGCATAACACGGTGCCTGACCAGTACCGCTTCAGAGTTGACTCAGGTCTCCAACCTGACTCAGCCAATCTCCCGTGTTCCCCCCCCCATAAATGTTTGGGGCTGCTTCTCGTGCCTACTTCGTTGCCGTGACTCCTGGTATCGTTGTCATTCCTCCCTTGCCACTTCCGCCTGTTTCCATGGCAGGGTCTTGTCCCCTGCCATAACCTGCTCCCATGTCCAAGATGTCCTCCACTCGCTCTTCTCCCGGGCCCAGGATCCATGCTCCTCCTGGCCACACTGCTTGGTCCTTTGTTGGTGGGAAGTTCTCTCACGGCCGTCGTTCAAGGAAGACCAAGGTGCAGCGTTGTGAGCGTACATTTTATTTTATTTAGTAAAATGTCACCAACAAGAAATAACAAAAACGACGGTGAAGCTTACAAGGGCTATAGTGCCCCTCACAAAGATAACTCCCACAATGACAAAAGGGAAAAATGCTGCCTAAGTATGATTCCCAATCAGAGACAACGATAGACAGCTGTTCCTGATTGAGAACCATACCCGGCCAAACAGATCAGGGTGTGATTTGCCCACCCAAATCACACCCTGACCAAACCAAATAGAGACATAAAAAGGTTCTCTAAGGTCAGGGCGTGACACTGGGTGTACAGAAAGTGCTACGGTAAATATCTTAAAGTGTCGTGAAAATAATTCGTAGCCTACTGTGCTTTCCAATAACTATTTTACTCACAGACTGAGTAGAAAAATGATCATGGCACTAAAAGCAATAAACAGTGGTAGAATGATTTTAACTGGTTTAGTGTATCACCCTCCTGCAGCTGAGTTAATAAATCATATTATTAAATGTTGAAATGAGATGGAGTGAGACCTACCAAGCTCTTAAGTTCAAATATTTCCCAGAGTGTGAGTTTACAGCCTGTCTGACATGCTTGCCTAATGAAAACCTTACACTAAGCCTTGAGTTTTGGCAATGACAAATATGACAATATTTGTATCAAATACTCCTGACCTATATTTTCTGTCAGCCTGCAGGCTGCATGTCCTGTACTGTAGTGCAGGGGTTTTCAAACTGGAGTCCGTGGCCCTCCAAGTGTCAGCGGATGTAGTGTTTTATTTTAGAATTACACTTTTTTCGGGGGTGGGGGGGTTATGTGAAAATAATTATTTTATGAATATCACTAGCTGTAAGAGATTACCATTGTGGATACCATTGTAATGTTCTTGCGTCCAGTATGAAGGAAGTATTAGTGCAATGACTGGAAGTCTACAGGAACAATTAGCATTCTAGCTGTTCCTGTTCAGCCGACTCTGGGGAAGTAGATAAAGGGCTTCATTGTCAAAACTCTCTCTTTAATATGAAGGAAATTGCAATAATTGGACATAATTACAGGGGTTTTTTTCTGTATAAAAAAATAGGCAGGGCATGTACAGGAAGTGGTCATTTTCGGGATGGAAAAACAGTACTTTCAGTGAGTGTCAACTTAAATGACCAAAGCCAGATTGAAAGCATGCAGAAAATGTATTGATCAAATCAAATAAAAGCTAGACAGTCAGGGAGAATCAAAAACAGGTATTCATGGCACATGCCCATTGATTTTCTTATGTTTGAGCTGAGGAACACAGCATTAGCCCTGGAAAAATGCGTAGAATTGCAGAACATTTGCTTGTCTGACAACTCTATACCAAACCTTGTAGAATTGCTGGAAATTTGATTAAAAATGGCAACATTTTCTCACAGCTTCATGGAAGAATTTCACTGGTTTGCCTGGGCAAGAAAAGCTTGAAAACCCCTGCTGTAGTGTATAGCCTTTGATCTATGTTTGTCCATGTATCTGCACCCAGATTTGACTACCCTATCAGGGGGAGCTGGAAATAGAAGCCAATGCATCCATGGGTTGGGTTTAGGGCAGGTGTCCCCAAATACATTCAGCCACAGGCCTATTTTTTCGTTGAGTGGATGGTCAGGGGTCCGGAACATAGTTATAAATGATTTGTACACTGCAAATTGACCATAACAACCTGAAACAGATATCGAATTTGACAAAAATATAATAATTTCGAACCTTGATTACACTGGGATGACAATTTTGGGGGGCCAAATATAATCGGTCTGCCTATTGGGGGTCCCTGGTTTAGGATGTCTAGCATGTCAAAGTTACACTGCATGCCATTTGGGGGCAGTAAAGAGAATGCGTCTGCAGCACTGTATAATTTCTCAATCACACTGACATACTACATTCATGTTGTGATGTTCTTAAGGATGATTCTTCAGACTGTTTTTCTCCCTTGAAAGATATAAGGTAAGAATAAAATGCAACCCTTTTTCTGATTCGAATGTGCGTGTCACGTGATGGGGGCGTTTGCGTTTTGCTTCATATGTCATGACGTACAAGCCGAGTGCTACGCTGAATCCCTGGCAGAACGATACATACAGGATCCAATGGTTTTGTTACTAATAACCCTATAAACGAAGATCAGGTGAGTAACGTATTAAAATGTGCACGTAGTCTAAACTGCTGTCAACAAAGTACAGGAGGTAACCTGGTGGTGCACACGTTGGCAATATGTTTACAATGGTCCCCATCCATAACATAATGTAATCTGTATTTACCGTTGTAAAAGTTATCAACAAATATTTTAAGCTATTATATAGATATTGATAGCCTAACAACTTTGTTACAAAGATTTAATTGAATGTGTTCTTAAAACAAGGTTAAAGTCGTTATGCAGTGGTTCCCAAACTTTTTATTCACGTACCACTTTATCACCAGGGTCAGCGCACTCTCAAATGTTTTTTTGTTGTTGCCATCATTGTAAGCCTGCCGCACACACACACACACACACACACACACACACACACACACACAGTATATGATGCATTTATTAAACATAAGAATGAGTGTGAGTTTTTGTCACTACCCTGCTCGTGGGAAGTGACCAAAATCTCTTATAGGACCAGAGCACAAATAATAATGTAATAATAATCAAGAATTTTGCTCTTTATTTAGCCATCTTACATATAAAACTTTTTGTTCATCGAAAATTGTGAATAATTCACCACCGGTTAATGAGAAGGATGTGCTTGAAAGGATGCATATAACTCTGCAATGTTGGGTTGTATTGGAGAGAGTTTCAAGTCTTAAATCATTTTCCACAGAGGCTGTGCCTGTATTTAGTTTTTATGCTCGTGAGGGCCGTGAATCCACTCTCACATAGGTACATGGTTGTAAAGGGCATCAGTGTCTTAACAGTGTGATTTGCCAAGGCAGGATACTCTTGAGCGCAGCCCAATTCAGACGTCTGGCAGTGGCTTCTGATTAAATTCCATTTTCACAGAACCGCTTGTTGCAATTTTGATGAGTCTCTCTTGTTCAAATATCGGTAAGTGGACTGGAGGCAGGGCATGAAAGGGGTAAGGAATCCAGTTGTTTGTGTCATCCGTTTCTGGAAAGTACCTGCGTAATTGTAAAAAGTACCTGCGTAATAACTCACTCAGGTGCTTCACTATATCACATTTAACATTGTCCGTAAGCTTGAGTTCATTTGCCCACAAAAAATCATACAGTGATGGAAAGACCTGTGCGTTGTCCTTGTTAATGCAGACAGAGAAGAGATACAACTTCTTAATCATAGCCTCAATTTCCAACGTCCCTGTCTGTTGTTCGGTGGTTTCCCGGGTACAGGGGCAGTAGCTCTTAGGCTGCATCAGATTCACAACTGTCAGTGTCCATGCTAGCTGTGCTAACAACAAATGTAGAATTACTGATGCTAGCATCTGATGTGCTTGTGGAAGCAGAACAACTTGTGTCGTCGACAGGTGTAGGTGTAGTACTGCTGGTTGTAGCAGTAGAGCTGGTATGTGTCTCTATGGGCCTTACTTTTTTAAAACAATTTATCTGTTTTCGAGCAAACGGAATGAGCAGCAGTTAGTGGAATTCCCGCGAGTAACGGTTAGTGTGATTGGATGCTAATTATTTGACTAGGCTACCTGTTTTTTACAAGGTTGTTATTTCGCTAAACACTAGATGGTTTAATTTTATTTTGGGCAGTGAAACGAGGCTACTCAGGCGAGAGAGAACCTCAATCAAATGTACAGCCCCGTTGGAAACTATAAGTGGACTGTTTGAAAATGTGAAGAATTATATATACTTTTGAAATATTATAATAGTTGTTTAAAAAAAAATGTGAATCACATTTTAATTTGGCGTATACCCCCGGTGGCATTGTGCGCACAAAATGTTGGGAATACCTGATCTACAGGGTTATAAAAGTGTACTGTATAAAGTACATCCAAGTAGATGGCATGTCAATGTGACATGCACTTTTTGCATAGCTGTGTGGTTACTTAGGCAATACCACGTATTCCTCTCTCCTAGTCAGTTTCTTGCATGACCAGTTCATACTGTTGAGGATATGGCAGATATACGCCCCCTTTGGAGAGATTGGGTACCCCTAGTAAACTGGAAAAAAAATCTTTCAAAAATTGTTAATATATGCAAATAAAAATTATTATTGGATAGAAAACACTCTAAAGATTCTAAAACCGTTGGAATTATGTCTGTAAGTATAGCAGAACTCACAGGGCAGGCATTCTTCCAAACTAGTTTCTGTGGCCATGAAAGTTGGAGCAACTTTGACGTCATGCCCCCACCCCTCCCAACCAGCTATGATTCTGGGGACACTTTCTATCTCTTCCGCTAGATGTCCTCTTTCATTAGAGCTTCAAACCGTTCAAATCGCGCGAGAATTGACCCTATGGGAGTGAAATTAGTGCGTGCCACGAGAGAATAGGCTGTGCGTATGGGCGCGAATTGGTCACAGTCATTCCTTTGTTTCCAGCACTGAAGAGAAGGGCAGACGATGGGCGATTGAATTGAAGTTTGTTTTGCACGTCTAAAACATCATAAAGCTTGCTTCTGCACTTAGTTTGACCTGTTTAGTCGACATATAATGTGTAATTTTGAAGTTTTGATGCGCAACTTATCCGGACCAGAGGACGTTTTGGGTGCATTTCAGCTGATGTTATTAGCAGTAGCTAATACAAAGACGCAAGACTTGAAACCAAACGATGTATTGGGTAAGTATGAAGCCTTCCAGAACATTCTGAACGAAGACCATCGAAGGTAAGGGAATATTTATGCTTAAATCTGTGTTTCTGTTGACTCCAACATTACGTGGAAATGTAGCTTGGAACTGAGCGCTGTCTCACAATATGGAATAGTGTGCGATTTCTGTAACGTTAAAAATAAATCTAACACAGCGGTTGCATAAAGAAGCAGTGTATCTTTCTAACTATATGTAGAACATGTATATTTAGTCAAAGTTTATGATGTCTATTTTACGTTATCTTGCCGCGCTACATAGATTTCCTGCGGGCGTTTTTGAGTAATTTCTGAAGGTGAACTCACTGTAAATGGACATTTATGGATATAAATGGCATATTATTGAAAAAAAAAAATATGTACTGTGTAATATGTCATATTACTGTCATCTGATGAAGATTTTCAAAAGGTTAGTGAGCGATTTATTTTTTAATCCTGCGTTTGTTGATTGCATGTTTTGGCTATTGAAATGAGCTGTGTCTGGTGGTGGTTTTACATATATATGTGCTATGTTTTCGCCGTAAAACATTTTAGAAATCTGACTTGCTGGCTAAATGAACAAGATGTTTATCTTTCATTTGAGCTATTGGACTTGTTAATGTGTGGAGGTTAAATATTTTTAAGAATATTTTTGCGTTCCATGCGCCACCGTTCCAGCTGCACGTGGGAGGGTTGATTCCCAATTGGGAACCAGTATCGTAGACAGGTTTTAACATAGCCATAGAGACCAGTGCTCTAAAACCCTGTTAGGGTTTAATATTTTCCCGATATTTTACAAATGTTCCATCCGGTGAATAAATAACTTTTCTCCCGGGTAACCGCACTAAAATGTTTGGATTTGATTGGAGCTTTGATCGACACGACAATTCTACCTAAACCTGATGAGCCCTACATTAAATACATTTTATGAGCCCAAGACCAAAAAAAGGCCAAGTGATTGTTCCTTTATCCAATACATAGCCTATGATATGGCTACCGCCTATGATATGGCTACCAGACATATCAAAACAGAAATGTATAAAAATGCCAAAGATGTAGCTATATATGCTCTCTTGGTTAAATAAATGAAACAAGCTCCAGTAGGCTAATCATTTTGATTTTGGACTGTATAACTTAACTGGACTGTATAACGTAACTGGACTGAATAACGTTGTATTATATGGACTGGAATTACGCACCTCATTCAAACCATGAAGCTGGGAGAGAACATGCAATGCTGGTGCAGGACTTGCGGATTCATGCCCATAGGGGTCAGATTTGTCCTGTTTAAAATTAAAATAACTCTTTTTTTTAATGTTTCTCTGTAATACTACTAGCCACATAGCAATTTTATGAAGTTTGCTTTAGCTAGCCGATAGGTTTCCAATCTCCCAACCTCAATCACTAGCTACCAAGAAGCCATTTCATTCTATCAATCAAGTTAGTTATACAAGCTAGCTACTCTATCTTAGGTGGCAAGGTTGGTAAGACTTCAGAAAAGAAAGCAATAACTAAATGTACTGAGTAAGACTCCCATACATTTAAATCTTTTACCCATATTTTTTAGCAGAGATGCAGAGAAGCATCCCTCCCCCATATGAAGTATACGTGACCCTAGTTTCAAGGAGCTAGGCAGATGTCGCACGGCACTACTTCACGGGAGAGACATTTGAACATACAGTGCCAGTCAAAAGTTTGGACACGCCTACATTCATTCAAGGGGGTTTTCTTTATTTTTACTATTTTCTACATTTGTAGAATAGTGATGACATCAAAACTATGAAATAAAACATATGGAATCATGTAGTAACCAAAGAAGTGTTAAATAAATCCAAATATATTTGAGATTCTTCAAGGTAGCCACCCTTTGCCTTGATGACACCTTTGCACACTGTTGGCATTCTCCTAACAGTCTTGCCAAAACTGTAGTTTGTTAACAAGTAATTTGTGGAGTGGTTGAAAAACAAGTTTTAATGACTCCAACCTAAAGTGTATGTTATCTGACTTCAATTGTATGTTGAAAACGTTTTTGGGAGATGCGATAGATCACTGGGGATCATTCAATATGTTATTTTGTTGTTTGATGAAAAAAAATCTACATTTAAATGGTGTAAGTATTCATTTACATATAGTCCCACGGAAAGTTTCCACCTCTGAATATTCCCCCAAATGTGCAACCCTAATACAAACGATTTTCATCACTTTGCTACAGACAAATTGTAAATCATTTTTCCAGAATAAGTTTATCAATTAGAACTCAGGAATCTAGTGGATGTGACTTGTTCCATTTCATTCCCACCAATTGAGAGAGAGAGATATTTCTTAGTAGTGAATACAGTAAAGTTGGATAAAAAAAAAAAAACATTTTAAAGATAAACAAATGATCTGGACCATTCAGAAATTACCGAATCAAAATGATTGTGTGATAAAATTGGTATTATCAGCAAAGAGCATGTGAAGTATGGTAGAAGACGCAGTGGCAAGGTCATTGATCTAGATTAGGAATAACAAAGGTCAGATTATCCAACCCTGTGACACACCACAGGATAGCTTTGTCACGGCCGTCCTCCTCTTCATCTGAAGAGGAGAGACGAGATGGATCTGAGGACCAATACGCGGCGTGGTAAGTGTCCATGGCAAATCTTTAATCAAGAAAGACTGAACACTATACAAACGAGTAACCAAAACAATAAACCAAATTCGACCGTGAAGCTACAAAATGAGACCTGTGCTGAAACAAGCCATCAACATAGACAATCACCCACAAACAAACAGTGCAACCCAGGCTACCTAAGTATGATTCTCAATCAGAGACAACTAATGACACCTGCCTCTGATTGAGAACCATACTAGGCCGAAAACATAGAAATGCCCCAAAACATAGAAAAACAAACAGACTGCCCACCCAACTCACGCCCTGACCATACTAAATAAATACAAAACAACGGAAATAAAGGTCAGAACGTGACAGTACCCCCCCCCAAAGGTGCGGACTCCGGCCGCAAAACCTTGACCTATAGGGGAGGGTCTGGGTGGGCGTCTGTCCGCGGTGGTGGCTCTGGCGCGGGACGCGGACCCCACCTCATCATTGTCTTAGTCCGCCTTATTGTCCGCCTCCGTAGCTTTCTCAGCATGACCACCCCTCTCAATGACCCCACTGGACAGAGGGACAGCTCGGGACAGAGGGACAGCTGCTCGGGACAGAGAGACACCTGCTCGGGACAGAGAGACAGCTGCTCGGGACAGAGGAGCAGCTGCTCGGGACAGAGAGACAGCTGCTCGGGACAGAGAGACAGCTGCTCGGGACAGAGAGACAGCTGCTCGGGACAGAGAGGCAGCTGCTCGGGACAGAGGGGCAGCTGCTCGGGACAGAGGGGCAGCTGCTCTGGGCAGAGGGGCTCCGGCAGCGGCGCCGGACAGGCGGGGGGCTCCGGCAGCGGCGCCGGGCAGGCGGGGGGCTCCGGCAGCGGCGCCGGGCAGGCGGGGGGCTCCGGCAGCGGCGCCGGGCAGGCGGGGGGCTCCGGCAGAGGCGCCGGACAGGCGGGAGGCTCCGGCAGAGGTGCCGGACAGGCGGGAGGCTCCGGCGCCGGACAGGCGGGAGGCTCCGGCGCCGGACAGGCGGGAGGCTCCGGCAGAGGCGCCGGACAGGCGGGAGGCTCCGGCAGAGGCGCCGGACAGGCGGGAGACTCCGGCAGAGGCGCCGGACAGGCGGGAGACTCCGGCAGAGGCGCCGGACAGGCAGGACCACCTGCAGGGAGGAGACAGAGAGACAGCCTGGTGCGTGGGGCTGCCACAGGAACCACCAGGCTGGGAAGACCTTCAGGAGGCTTGGGGTTAAGAGGAGGCACCTGAAAGACCGGGCTGTGGGGGAGCACTGGAGCTCCTGTGCGCAACCTTGGCACCACTTCCCCAGGCTGGATAACCACTCTAGCCCGGACCGTCCAGAGTGCAGGCACAGGTTGAACCGGGCTGTGGGTAAGCACGGGAGATCTAGTGCTTACTACACGCACCTCTCCCTTCGGCTCCATTCCCACATTCGCCCGGCACGAGCGGAGCGCGGGCAGAGGACGCACTGCACCCTCCCAGCGCCCCGGAGACACAGCACGCAGAGCCGGCGCAGGATACCCTGGGCCAAAACTGCGTACCGGCGACCAGACCCGCTGAGCAGGCACCATACGCCCTGGCTCGATGCCCGCACTCGCATGACACTCTTGGGGGGCTGTCCCATAGCGCACCGGGCTATGGGCACGTACTGGCGACACCGTGCGCTTAACCGCATAACACGGTGCCTGCCCAGTATCTCGCTGCTTATAATAAGCACGAGGAGTGAGCGCAGGTCTGCTACCTGGCTTAGCTCCACCCCTCGTGTGCCCCCCCCCCAAATTTATTTGGGGCTGTCTCTCGTACCTGTCGCACTGCCGTGCTGCCTCCTCATATCGCCGCCGCTCAGCTTTCGCTGCCTCCAGCTCTGCTTTGGGGCGGCGATATTCCCCAGCCTGTGCCCAGGGTCCCTCTCCGTTCAGTATCTCCTCCCATGTCCAGGAGTCCTGTGATACCAGCCGCTGTTGTTGCTGCTGCTGCTGCTGCTGCTGTCGTCGCTGTTTTCTACCACGCCGCTTGGTCCTTGGTTGGTGGGTGATTCTGTCACGGCCGTCCTCCTCTTCATCTGAAGAGGAGAGACGAGATGGATCTGAGGACCAATACGCGGCGTGGTAAGTGTCCATGGCAAATCTTTAATCAAGAAAGACTGAACACTATACAAACGAGTAACCAAAACAATAAACCAAATTCGACCGTGAAGCTACAAAATGAGACCTGTGCTGAAACAAGCCATCAACATAGACAATCACCCACAAACAAACAGTGCAACCCAGGCTACCTAAGTATGATTCTCAATCAGAGACAACTAATGACACCTGCCTCTGATTGAGAACCATACTAGGCCGAAAACATAGAAATGCCCCAAAACATAGAAAAACAAACATAGACTGCCCACCCAACTCACGCCCTGACCATACTAAATAAATACAAAACAACGGAAATAAAGGTCAGAACGTGACAAGCTTGGCCTTGGTAGATGCACAGCTATTTGCATAAACACATTGTTCTCTATCATAAACATAACCAATTACATGTATGATCATGAAAACCGTAATAATGCAATTTAGAAAGTAATATTTCATGATCAATCATGTCAAACACTGGATAAATCCAAAACGATGCCAAGAGCGTATTCATTATTGTCAAGGGCTGTAAACATCTTATCCCCAAGTTGCAAAAGAGCCATATCTGTGGAGTAGTTTTTACGAAAATATAAAAAGATTATAGGTTCAAAAGATCATAGGTTCAACTCACTGACGCCATGCCACAATAAGGAAATAAATGTGTTTGCATGATTAATTCCTAAGCAAATGTCCTATCTGTGTTTTGGAGTTCACAAGAGAAAATAAGGTAGCAGTCTTATTGCCACGTTCAGTGAAAACCTCCAAGAAACCTATAATGTATGTTCTCATTTACGCTAATAAAACCTCCCAGGAAAACTTTCAGGGAACCACAGTAAAACGTTCTCAGTATCTCCCTCAAACCCCCCAAAATAAAGGTGAATTGTTCACTTTAAAAACGTTTAGTTTTACAGGTCAGGAAATGCATGGCTTCGTTCTCAGAACCAATAGGAAACCAAAAATGTGTGTTCCCACAACTTCTAAGGCATCAAATGTGCTAGCTGGGTCTTGACTTTAACTGACTTTTTCTATCAAAAGGGGACAAGGTGGGCCTGATATGATGGCTGAAGAAGACTGCTGTGCCTCAGCAGATGAGGGAGCGAAGAGTGGACCACACGTCCCTTTAGTGCTGAAGAGAAGCAGGAAAACTGGAAGGCAGCTGTTTCACACCAACTAAAAAAGCCGTGCACATGCAACTCAGAGCGAGCCAAGGCCCAGGTTCTGGGGTTCATCCCCATCCTAATTGGCTACCAACTCAGAGACTGGATCCTGGTTGACGTCATGTTTGGGTTGATAGTGGGCATCCTGCTGGTGCCCCAGTCCATCGCCTACTCTCTGCTGGCGGGCCAAGACTCTATCTACGGCCTCTACACCTCCTACTCCAGCATCATCTATATCCTGCTTGGCACCTCACGCCACATCTCTGTGGCCATCTTCGGGTGCTGTGCCTGCTGGTGGGCCAGGTGGTGGACAGGGAGCTGGCCCTGGAAGGGTACCTCACAGAGAGTTGCGGTAACAACACTAGACTGGGCCTGGGGAACACTACTGTAAAAAGTAAACACAGAGCTAGGCCTGCTGGTCTCAGCCTTCTGTGTGTTGGGGGGCACTTAGAGAGCCCAGGCCTTAGAGCTGGGCTAGGCCGGCCAATGGGAGCTTTACATGGACCTGGCATCCTTCAAGGGCCTGCAGACCCAGCCTGGGGTGACCATCTTCCGCTACGAGGTGCCCATCTACTACGCCAACCAGAGCCTGTTCAAGACGGCCCTGTACCGCTGCAGCCCCGTGCTGTTTCTGGACACAGCAGGGGTGAATGCATTGAAGGATGTCTGTAAGGATTATAAGGAGTTGGGGCACCAGGTGTTCCTGGCCCAGTGTAATACCTCAGTACTGGAGTCACTGGACAGAGTTGGCTACTACCCTAAGGAAGAGAAGGAAAACATGTTTTTCACCATTAGCAATGCCGTCCACTACTCACAGAGCCTCTCATCTCAAAATGGAGAATGTGACACGTCCTGTTAACAGCTTTAAAGATTGTATAGCTACAAAAATAGATTTTAATACTAATGTAGGGTTGCACCATTCTGGGAAGTCCCTGGTTTTCCTGAAATCCCAGTTTGAGGACTCCCGGAATCAGAAGGGAACAGGCAGGAAATCCTGAATCCTCCAACCAGGATTTCTGGGGAAACCAGGGAATTTATTTAAAGTTCGGGATTTTGCAACCCTACTTAATACACAACATATACACTGAGTGTACAAAACATTAGGAACACCCGCTCTTTACATGACAGACTGTCCAGGTGAAGCTATGATCCCTTATTGATGTTACCTTCAATCAGTGTTAAAGAAGGATTTTTAAGCCTTTTGAGACAATTGATACATGAGCTGTGTTCGAATACTCATACTAACCGCACTAACCATACTATTTGTGACGTGAATTGAGTATATAGTATGTTTATTGGTCATAGTATGGATATAGTTAGTATGCCAAAAGTTCCTGAATGTTGTACTAAATTCGGCAAAATACGTAGTATACATGCAATGTACACTATTTCTGTGCATTTAGGGCCCATAATGCAATTGTTCAGAAAATGGGTGTGGCTTCACACCAATGCTCTGAATGACATGAAAACAGCCTAACCAGCTCTGCTAGGGTGAGTAAAATGATCAGTGAGGTGTGCTCTCATTTGAATGAGGATGTAGCTAGACAACGTTAGCCAGTTAGCTTGGGTGCTTGACTGCTGTTGAACGCTCGGATCAACCCTACTCCTCGGCTAGAGTGTCCAGGGTGCGCCCCGAGAGCGAAACGCTCTGAATTTGCGAAAGGACAATCTGACAACGCTCTGGATTTATGAACGCCCAGAGCGCATTCTGGCACTCCAGATTGAATTTACGAACACAACGAAATCGTAAAATGTCTAGCTAGTCATTTGTTATACTACCAAGACGTTGCATAGCAACAGCATCAACTTCCAGTAGACAGGCAAATCTCTAGTATGCTCAGCTGGAAGGATACTGTTGGTTTACAGTATACTAAAATGAAGTAATAGTATGTAGTATATACACTCATTAAGTATGTAGTATACAGTATGTTAGTATGGGTATTCGAACACAGCTATGGAATGTGTGTGTGCCATTCAGAGGGTGAATGGGCAAGACAAAAGGTTTGAGTGCCTTTGAACATGAACATGGTATGAACATGGTATGTGTCTAGAACTGCGACGCTGTTGGGTTTTTCACTCAACAGTTTCTGTGTGTATCAAGAATGGTCCACCACCCAAAGGGCATCCAGCCAACTTGACACAACTGTGAGAAGCATTGGAGTCAACATGGGCCAGCATCCCTGTCGAATGCTTTCGACACCTTGTAGCGTATTCTGAGGGAAAAATAGAAGTACAACTCAATATTAGGGAGCTGTTCCTAATGTTTTGTCTTATTCAGTGTACATATACAGTATCTATCTCAAACTACATAAAACACAACCAATATTGTTATTGTGCCATACAGGAACATGTGTAAATGTATCCAAGATGCTGTGCCTTTTTCGAGACACTTTTTGCAAGACTACAGATTCTTTGATTTGAAAGTTGAATGTCATGTTTACAGTACAGCTACACAGTGTAACATTTTGAGCAAATATTGTCAGACTGTGGACCAAAAATGAACTTTCTGTTACAATCTCATCTAAGATATAATCCATTGTCATGCTTTAGGACAATAGCAATGTTCTGAGATGGTTTATGGTCCATGATTTAACACCACATTTATTTCTCCATGTTTGGTTCTTGTGCAAACAGTGGGAATGTTACTGTTGTTGAATTTGTTTTGCCTTTTTCATTTTAATTCATTTAGGCAAGTCCGTTAAGAACAAATTCTTATTTACAATGACGGCCTACCCCGGCCAAACCCTATCCCGGACAATGCTAGGCCAATTGTACACCACCCTATGGGACTCCAAATCATGTGCCAGTTTTGATACAGTCTGGAATCAAACCAGGGTCTGTAGTGACATCTCTAGCACTGAGATGAAGTGCGTTAGGCCGCTGCGCCACTAGGGAGCCTTTGTTACTCTGGCAGAAATAGAGCTGCCGTCACTTCACTGACATAGATCGTAATATATATAGATAGATATTTTTACAGGCTGATGACTATGTTGATCGTACTCTTGATCACATTAACGAACCAAAAAAATGCTGTGTCGTTATAATGCTATTACTATACATCAATGTCATTGTTTTTCTTTTTCAGATATGCTGTTATGATTGCATTCCATTTCCTATTTTCTTTGAATGCTTTAATTCCTGGAATACATGAATAGGTGCAATGATGAATGTATTGAAGCCAGTCAGGAATAACATTGCATTGAGTTGCGATGTTCTCTCACCTAGATGACTATGCAAAATCCAATGTTTACTGAAGCCTTTACAGTGGAGTGTGTATTCTCGCAACGTCCATATTATTGTGTTGAATTTGAAGGATGGTGTGGGGATGAATTTTAAAAAGCCCTGCCATGCCCTCCTCTAGTTACAAGCATGATTCAGGGATTTCGCTTATTAAAATGTACTTTTTACACAGTACAGAGTTCTCATACCACTTTACTATAAAGATAACTAACACACTTGTTTCTGTGTAGATGATGAGTTTCTGGTGTACAGACAGATTGGCAGGCGTCCTGAGGGGGGTGTACTGCAAGAGGAGTTATTTGGCCGGTAGGGCTACTCAATGTGACCCCTGCCCTGAATGGGAGTAGTAGTGAAGGGCAGTCAGGTAGACGAGGTGAAAAATGCCTCCATTGACCAATTACAGCCTTCCGGACTGCTGCTCAGTGACACTCAGAATCCTCCACTCCAGCCAGCTTAGGCCATGCCAGAAGTTTAAATTTACTGAGAACGTTTCAGTTTTATATCAGAAAGATTTGGTGATACAAGTTCAAAAACAAAGCTTTATTTAAAAAAAATTATAATCTATAGCTTTTGTGCTTTCAGGGTTTGATGCCTTAATGCTTTATTATTTTTATTTTCAATGTATGTTTTTATTGTTGTTTAGTGTCCTCTTGTACTTTCAAGTGCCTCTGAGATTGTTATATCATGTTTTATGAAGTTCTGACTGTCCCTGTATTTACGTACACCAGTCTTTTGCTCTTTGATTTTGAGTTGAAAAGACTTAAAATAAGTCTTGTTGGCTTTTTCAAAAGCTTTAAGGCCCCCCATGCTCCTTTTTATCACTTTTTTTTAATCATCACTGTCTAATAAATCACTGTTTTATTTCATGAAATTAACTCCATGTTTATTTTGTTTCTTTTATTTAGCTGAGTCTCCTTTTGGCATTGAAATGCTCAGTGATTATGTTGGCGTGTTACCAATTTAAATATATTTACATACAAAGCCCACATTGGCAGATTGGATCGTCTAGACTCCAGAGCAGGGGTCTCCAACCCTATTCTTGGAGAGCTAACCTCCTGTAGGTTTTCACTCCAACCCCAGTTGTAACTCATTCAGTTTTTCGACCAGCTGATTATTAAAATCAGGTGTCATAGATTAGTGTTGATGTGAATCCACAGGAGGGTAGCTCTGCAGGAACGGTGTCGGAGATCCCTGCTCTATAGCCTACCCCGCCTACCCCTTCAAAGTAGGAGACATATGCAAATAAAAGATGACTGGTCATCGGTCAGAATAATCAGATTAAATTGCGATGTCATGCTATGGGCTTAAACTCCATCCCACCTGAACAGGCTGAAATTACAGGCATGTTTTTTTCACTTAAAGGGCATTACCTTCATTTTCACATTTTTTGTTTTATTTTGACCTCGTAGTGCGGGTAGGAGCGTTGGGCTAGTAACCGAAAGGTTTCTGTATCGAATCCCCGAGCTGACCAGGTAAAAATCAGTCGTTCTGCCCCTGAGCAAAGCAGTTAACCCATTGTTCCCCAGGCGCTGATGACGTGGATGTCGATTTAAGGTATCCCCCCCGCACCTCTCTGATTCAGAGGTGTTGGGTTAAATGCGGAAGACACATTTCAGTTGAATGCATTCAGTTGTACAACTATGTATCCCCCTTTTTTCTTTTTTTGACTGCACTCCCCTGGTAAAATTGGCAGTGACGTTGTTCAAACCTTCTTTGGTATCATGGTGTTCCCACATTTTTGTGCATGCCGGACACCTACTGTGCAGGAGTGTTACATTTTGTGATACAAAAGGAAAGGAAAACAATTCACCACGAACTAACCCTACACCTATTTAATACTATTTAATAAAAAAAAATAAAAAGAATCACCACCCCATTCCACTATTTGACCCTAACTGATTATTTCGTTCAACACACCTTAACTCTTCTGCAGGTAAACCTTGTACACCCAAGCATCTATTCTCTGTGATTTATATTCCATTTCTGCAGTACAGTTGATAACCATGGCGATGAATGCTAAGAAGCCAACATTAATGAAGCACAAATTCGTATCACTCTGTATTGGCCTAGGCCTACTGCTCAACCTTCACCCATCATACTTTGCTCTCTATACTGCCTCAGCATACGACACCTGTTTTACACCACTGCTGCAACATGACCATATGCCTGGCATCTAAAACACCTTAGAGGGTTTGGCACAAAGCTCTCACGGGAGAACTGACTTTGTCAGGTAAAGACTCAGCTTAAAACCTCAAAAGGACAGACAGTGTCTTCTCAGTTTCACCACACTCGCCAAACGACGGGAGTCAGATACAGGGAAACTTCAATTTCAGTTGTTCCACCTCAGCCTTTAACGCCACCCAGGAAGAAACACAGAAAATAATCAGAAGTCCACTTCGAGCTAACTCCACTAATTTAACAGTACTCAATTTATTTTCTACACAGCCTGAGCCTACATATGGGTCAGCCAAAAGGCAGGGATCCACTTTCTCCAAAAGTGTCACTTCCAATGGGCCAGAATTATCCTTTGCATTACCATCAGGCTGAGGTTCAGAGGACTTCACCACACCTGCCACCGCAGATAATGTATCCTCACTCACATCTAGCAAAATGGCGCAGACATACATGGCAGCTCTGCTTCAAGCTACTAAGCAACTTTGCATCATTTCGTTTTTTTTTGTGTTTTATTTCTTATACTATTAACCCAGAATGTTTTTTGTGTTATTACACACAGTTGGAAATAACTTTTGGATATCAGAGCGGCAGTAACTCACCAGCACTACAAACAGGAATACGACTTTCCCGAATTGGTCTTTCCTTTGTTCTCACCCCCCAGAGCAATTGAACTTATCCCAGAGGCTGCTCCAAGACGCTGCCCGCGGAGAAAAGATATTCAGAGTGGACTTCTAGTCCGACTCAGGAGGTGGGCACACCATGCACCGCTTCCGAGTATATTTCTCGCTAATGTTCAGTCTCTGGACAATGAAGTAGATGAGCTCAGGGTGAGGATCTCCTTCCAGAGAGACATCAGGGACTCACATTCTCTGTATCACGGAATCATGGCTCTCTCCAGATATACTGTCCCCGTCCATACAGCCAGCTGGGTTCTCCATACAACGCGCAGACAGGAATAAAGAGCTCTCTGAGAAGAAGAGTGGTGGTGGTGTATGTTTCATGATTAATCACTCATGGTGTGATTGCACTAATGTGCAGAAACTCAAGTAATTTTGTTCACCCGACTTAGAATACCTCACAAACAAATGCAGACAATTTCACCTCCCATGAGAATTCTCTTCGGTTATAGTCACAACCGTGTATATTCCCCCTCAAGCCGATACCACGACGACCCTCAAGCAACTACACTGGGCTTCATGCAAACTGGAAACCACATATCCTGAGGCCGCATTTATTGTAGCTGGGGATTTGAGGTAAACACTACCAAAGTTCTACTAACACATTGACTGTAGTACTCACACTGGGAAAACACTCGACCACTGCTATTCTCTCTTCCGGGATGCTTACAAGGCCCACTCCCACCCTCCCTTCGGCAAATCAGATCACAACTCCAATTTGCTCCTCCATTCCTATAGACAGAAACTCAAACAGAAAGTACCCGTGCTAAGGTCTATTCAACACTGGTCTGACCAATCGGAATCCATGCTTCAAGATTGTTTTGATCACGCGGACTGGGATATGTTCCAGGTAGCCTCAGATAATAACATTGATGTATACATGGACACAGTGACTGAGTTCATCAGGAAGTGTATAGGGGATGTTGTTCCCACTGTGACTATTAAAACCTACCCAAACCATCAACCGTGGATAGATGGCAGCATTTGCACTAAACTGAAAGCGCGAACCAGAGCATGTAACCATGGCAAGGTGACTGGGAATATGGTTGAATACAAACAGTGTAGTTATTCCCTCCGTAAGGCAATCAAACAGGCAAAATGTCAGAACAGCGACAAAGTGGAGTCTCAATTCAACAGCTCAGACACGAGATGTATGTGGCAGGGTCTACAGACAATCACGGATTGCAAGGGGAAAACCATCCACGTCACGGAAACCGACATCTTGCTAATAGCGGAAATAGCGGATTGTTGCTCCCAAACCGCCGTAGCACAGGTGAGCGCCCTTCCAGACATCAGTGTTATGAGATACGCTATCTTTGAACGATCCAAAAGGAAACAAAGAGGGCTGCAGCTCAAAGATGAGGGAGCACTGGGAAAGAAACGCCTGGCAGGTTCCAGGGAAGCCAGGGTAGGCTGGACAAAATCACCACTGGTATGGGGATTACTGAGCATCCGGGTGGTCTCCGTTGTGGCATGCTGCCTGATAGATAGTCTACGAAATTGTTCCAGTAATGATTTCAAACCCTGGTCATGGCATTCTGCCAAAGTATGGAGTCCTTCCATAAGGTTCTGGAGTAGCTTTTCATGTCTTCCAAATGTGGCTCCATGCAGGGAGACAGTGTTGCGGAGCTGGTCCGAGTCTGCTGAGTCATTCAGGGCCAGTTCGTACTATAACGACACAGGACGAGACCGAAATGCAGGCTCGAGGTCAGGGCAGGCAGAATGGTATGGCAGGCGGTGGTGTGACAGACAGCACTGTTGGACCTAGGAACACAAGCATTTTGCTACACCCGCAATAACATCTGCTATATATGTGCGTATGACCATTACGTTTTTTTGATGTGATTTGACTTGTTAAACAGGGGTTTTGTGAGTTGGTGCTAACACTCAACCCAAGGTACCAAATGCAAATTGATATGTGACACGTATTAATGCCAAAATAACATGCAAAACAGGCAAGCCCCCCCCCCAAATATGATTTAAAATACTGTTTGAAGAGGTAGGGTTTCAAACGTATTCGGGAATATGGTGCAGGGACTCTGCTGTCCTAACTTCAGGAGGAAGCTGGTTCCACCATTGGGGTGCCAGGACAGAAAAGAGTTTGGACTGGGCTGAGTAGGAGCTGCCCTCCCATAGGGGGTGGGAGGGCCAAGAGACCTGAGGTGGCAGAATGGAGTGCTCGGGTTGGGGTGTACAGTTTGAGCATAGCTTGAAGGTAGGGAGGGGCAAGTCCTCTTGCTGTTCTGTAGGTAAGCACCATGATCTTGTAGTGGATGCGGGCTTCGTGGAGCAAGTGGAGCCAGTGGAGTATGCGGAGGAGTGGTGTGATATGAGAGAACTTGGGAAGGTTGAAAACCAGGCGGGCTGCAGCTTTCTAGGGTTGTCCAGGGTCACGTCAAGGTTCTCACTCTGGGAAGGCGACACTGTGGTGTTGTCAACCATGATGGAGCGGTCTTTAAGTGTGCATGCTTTCCCCGGGAGGGAGAGGAGCTCAGTCTTGTTGAGCTTGAGATGGTGGGCCAACATCCAAGTTGAGATATCTGCCAGGCACGCAGAGATGCTTGTCGCCACCTGGGTGTCAGAAGGGTGGAAGGAGAAAAGTAGTTGAGTGTCATCTGCATAGCAATAAAGGAGGTAGGGGAGACCATCTATATGGTCTCGGAGCCGAGTGATTTGGTGTATAGAGAGAAGAGGAGAAGGCCTAGAACCTGCCAGGTAGGATGCAATCCAAGAGTGTGCAGAGACTGAGACGCCCAGCCCTGGAGGGTGGAGAGAAGGATATGATGGTTCACTGTATCGAAGGCGGCAAATAGATCTCGGAGGATGAGAACAGAGGAGAGAGAGTGTCAACTTTGGAAGTGCCGAGAGCCTCCATGACACATACAAGAGCAATCTTGGTTGAGTGACCTGTCTTGAAGCCTGACTGGTTAGGGTCAAGAAGATCGTTCTGAGTGAGATAACAAGTAAGTTGATCAGAGACAGCACGCTCAAGTGTTTTGGAAAGAAAATAAAGAAGGTATACAGGTCTATAGTTTTTGACGTCAGATGAGTTGAGTGTTGGTTTCTTGAGGGGAGCGACTCGGGCCATTTTGAAGTCAGAGGGGACGCAGCCAGTGGTCAGGGATGATTTGATGGGAGGTCTCCAGAATTGGAGGTCTCCAGAAATGGTCTGGAGGATGGGATGGTGTTGAGCGGGCAGGTTGTTGGGCAACCAGACCTCACTAGTCACAGGATTTCATCTGGAGAGAGAGGGGAGAAAGAGGTCAAGGCGTAGATTACCACCTTCTTTTCAAAGTGGTTGACAAAGTTGTCTGCAGAGAGGTATGGGGGAGGGGAGAGGGAGGATGATTAAGGAGGGGGGAGATGGTGGAAAGGGGTTTCCTAGGGTTAGAGGCAGAAGCTTGGAATTTAGAGTGGTAGAAAGTGGCTTTAGCAGCGGATGCAAAGTGAGAGGGAGTGAAAGAATAATAGGTCTTCCTCTATTTTCGCTCAGCTGCCTGCAGCCCAGTTCTGTAAGCTCACAATGAGTCACTCAACCACGGAGAAGGAGGAAAGGGCCGAGCCTGCTGGGAGGAAAGGGGACAGTGCGAGTCATTGGATGTGGAAAGGGAGGACAGTAGGGTCGAAGAGGCAGAATCAGGAGACAGGAGAAGGATTTAGCAGAAGGGAGAGATGATAGGATAGAAGAGGAGAGAGTAGTGGGAGAGAGAGAGAGAAGATTGCGACGGCACATGACCATCTGGTAACCATGTGTATGTGACCATAACATTTGATTTGATCTGGGTAGGGGGCTGAGTGGTTAGGGTTGGAGGAAAGAAAGACAGAAAAGGAAACAAAGTAATGATCAGAGACCTGGAGGTGGTGGTAGTGAGATTAGTGGGCGAGCAGCATCTAGTAACGATGAGATCAAGTGTATGGCCTGCCTTGTGAGTTGGAGGGGACTGGGAAAGGAGGAGGTCAAAAGAGGCAACTAGGGGAAAGAGAGAGTTGGAAAGAAATTAGTCGAAGGCAGACGGTGTGAGGTTGAAGCCGCCAAGTATGAAGAGTGGTGAGCCATCGCCAGGAAATGATCTTATCAAGGTGTCAAGCTCAACTGTCCAAGGCCACCTGGTGGGTGATAGATGACAATAATGTTAAGCTTGAGTGAACAAGTGGCAGTGACAGCATGGAATTCAAATGAAGAGATGGACAGGTTTCTAAAAATGTCTGCTGTCAATTTCATTGTTGGGAATTGTATGTAGATTGATGAGGGGGGAAAAAACATTAAATCCATTTTAGAATAAGGCTGTAACGTAACAAAATGTGGAAAAAATCAAGGGGTCTGAATACTTTCCGAATGCACTGTATAGCCCAACTTTTGTATCACAACTAAAGTTGCATAAATAACTTTAAATTAAGCATAAACTGTCGGAGAACCTGTGTCTTTGTTCACCGCTCAATACAGAATAGCTGCATGTGCTCACTCCCTCAGAAATCTTGTGGAGAAAATATCCTTTCTATTTTATTCAGCTATGTTCAATTTTACTTTTCATACTATAATATAATGTCACGGAATTCTAAGTAAATCTTGTCTGCAAAATTGAACTAGTGTAGCCCACAGCCATATGGCATAGCCAAATCAGGGCCTAACATAAGGACAACTGTATGCTATTATTTTCTTCTGAAATAGATTACATTTTGTTCATAACATTTTTCTTTAGACCTGTCTAAAATAATTAATGGAATTATTGTGATGGTGTAGGCTATATTAAATTGATTTATTAGACTTTTTAAAATGTAGATGTTCCAAATATCTGCATCAGTGGCTTGTAGGCGATGCGTGGAAGCCAGGATATGTTAAATGTTCATTAATGGTCAATTACCATGAGACCGGCAGTTGTTTTTGCGTGACAATCACCGGCTGACAAAATTTCATGACCACCACAGCCCTGCTCAGGAGTCCTCTAGCTATAGAATGAAGCCACTACAATAATATTCTCAGTAACAGTTTTTTTTTAGGAACCTTTATTTTACTAAGCAAGTTATTTAAGAACAAATTCTTATTTACAATAATGGCCTGCTGGGGAGCAGTGGGTTAACTGCCTTGTTCAGTGCCAGAAAAATAGATGTTTTACTTTGTCAGCTCGGGGATTCGACCCAGCAACCTTTCAGTTACTGGCCCAATGTTCTAACTGCTAGGATACCTGCCACCCGTTACATAAATATTTTTTTATTGCTATGGCTGTGATATGTGGTTGTTTATCTACCTTATTTGAATGCACTGACTGTATAATAAAATTTTATTTTTTTATAAACAACACTTACAAAGCATGCTGGGCATTATTCTATTGAGCTCCGCCTCCAAACCAGTACAAATTTGGTCGATCTGGACCAGACCAAATCTGAAAGAATCATAGACGTCTAGGCTATGTTTCACAAGTACAGCACAGTTCAGTAAGGTACAGTATGGTACAGTTTAGTTCATTAGAGTACGTTAGAGCATAGTAGGGTATATTATACTGTACTATACTCTACTGTACTCTAGTGTACTGAACTAAACTTGACTTTTCTTACTGTACTGTTCTCTAGTGTACTCTAGTGTACTATATCCAACTTTTCTTTAAAGTACTGTAATGTACTGTACTCTGCTGTACTGTGTTGTACTGTGATGTCCAAACTTGATTGGTTCAGATTTGGTCTGGAACAAATCTGAATCAATTATAGACATCTATGATTGGTTTAGATTTGTTCAGGTCTAAACTGGACAGTGGACGTTGAAATCAAGGCCGGTCCACACCACAACAAAATATTTTATAAAAAAAGACGTCCAGACAGCACCAAAAAAAAAATCATAAACTTGAAAAAACATGAGGCTAGACTTAAAAGAGGGCTGAACTGACTGATTTAGCTTCGGTTTCAATCCTCATTAGGAAATGCGACTGAGAATGAGATTTGGGTCTTGGAGGCGTGCTTTGATGTGGGTGTTTCTTGTGTGTGTTTTCGCACGTGGGAAGCGTTTGTAGATTGTCTGCCAAAACAGTACACATCTACAGTCACTCACTCTTCTAGATAACTTGAAACAGTCTAATGAGGTCTTGTGTCTGGAAGTAACCTAGGATAGCTAGCCAACTTCTTTCGCCAATTAGCTTCAGCCGGCCAGTGTGCGGCTGTGGAAAAATTTATATGAATAGCTTACCTGTGGGGCTAGGTAGGGACCGTCAATATATTACACAATGTAAATAGGATAATATTTTCATGTTGCACACCTTTTAGTTTTCTCTTTAAATACTGTCAGTATTTGGATATGAATTTCTACAATTTCTACAATAGTTGGTTTGAGGATTTTAAGTCTTTGAAATGTTGAGTTATTGAAATGTGAAAACGCTGCCCCATGTACATTGTGTAATTTACTGTACATTGTGTAATCATTAAATAACGGCCCCTAACCAGCCCCAAAGGGATATCCAATGTCAAACCAAATTTACCATGGCCTTATGATCGGGTTTTGTCAAAGATTATCTATGATATTGACAAGATGGTCGAGTGACCACTCTAACAATGGAAATACATGTCCTGAAAGATGGAAGGCAGGACAGATAAGGTGGGACCATTCTAGCAAATGAGAGGGCAGATACGCGTGTGAACAACAGGCACAACTCAGATATAAAGTCATTATACCAGTGCTTTCATAACAACCTAACCATTACAAAACTCCTATTTGACCTCCATACAAAAACTCCTCACTTCATGGTCTTATTTTTGTGGACAGATTTTGGGCAGAGTAAACCCTCTTGCTTCGCCTCTTCCTCTCTGGTTGCGTGCTGCTGCGCTCCGAAATGATGATTACTTGGGTGCTGCCAGCTGTGGGCATATTGGCAGTATTGAAATAAACCCAACCCAAGGAAAACTGTTACGTACCCTCATTCTGTGACTTTTTTCCTAATTATCTCGCAAATCTCAATTTAGGACAAGACTGACTTTATGACCAAAATTATCCTATTTACACTTTGTAATCAATTTTGACATTAGAATAACTTTTTGGGGCTCATATCGATGCCACATAGGCTGTTTTCAACCAGATAATATTTTGTTTGTTTGATTAGATTAATTATTTGAACTTGGTTTTGGGCAACGGCCATTTGGCCCTAAAAAGTTACACACTCAAATGTTTGATGCTACACCATAGAAACAAATAGAGGACTTTTGTCTCCCCAAAAATTATTTTTAGCTTGGGCAGCGCCATTAACTCCCGCCTCACTGCTTATAACTATCATTTAACTATAACTATAGTGAACAAAAATATAAATGCAACAATTTCAAAGATTTTATTGAGTTACAATTGATATAAGGAAATCAGTCAATTGAAATAAATTCATTAGGCCCTAGACTATGGATTTCACATGACTTGGAATAGAGATATGTATCTGTTGGTCACAGATACCTTTAAATTGTCGTAAACGTCAATCCAGAGCATCCCAAACATGCTCAATGGTGACAGGTCTAGTGAGTATGAAGGCCTTGGAAAAACGGGGACATTTTCAGCTTCCAGGAAGTGTGTACAGATCCTAGCGTCATGGGGCCGTGCATGATCATGCTGAAACATTAGGTGATTGCACCAGATGAATGGCACGACAATGGGCCTAAGGATCTCGTCACGGTATCTCTGTGCATTCAAAATGCCATTGATAAAATGCAATTGTGTTAATTGTCCGTAGCTTATGTCTGCCCATACCATAACCCCACCGCCACCATGGGGCACTCTGTTCACAACGTTGACATCAGCAAACTGCTCGCCCAGACGATGCCATACACGTGGTCTACGGTTATGAGGCTGTTTGGACGTACTACCAAATTCTCTAGAACAACATTCAGTTCTCTAGCAGCAGCTCTGGTGGACATTCCTGCAATTAGCATGCTAATTGCACACTCCTTCTGTGGCATTGTGTTGTGTGACAAGACTGAACATTTTAGGGTGGCCTTTTATTGTCCCCAACACAAAGTTCACCAGTATAATGATCATGCTGTTTAATCGGCTTCTTGATATGCCACACTTGTCAGGTGGATGGATTATCTTATCTAGATTGATATAGATATACCTATATCTATCCTACCCTGCCTTTCTAAGGTCTTCGAAAGCCAAGTCAACAAACAGATTACCGACCATTTCGAATCTCACCATACCCTCTCTGCTATGCAATCTGGTTTCAGAGCTGGTCATGGGTGCACCTCAGCCACGCTCAAGGTCCTAAACGATATCTTAACCGCCATCGATAAGAAACATTACTGTGCAGCCGTATTCATTGATCTGGCCAAGGCTTTCGACTCTGTCAATCACCACATCCTCATCGGCAGACTCGACAGCCTTGGTTTCTCAAATGATTGCTTCGCCTGGTTCACCAACTACTTCTCTGATAGAGTTCTGTGTTTCAAATCGGAGGGTCTGCTGTCCGGACCTCTGGCAGTCTCTATGGGGGTGCCACAGGGTTCAATTCATGGACCGACTCTCTTCTCTGTATACATCAGTCTCTGATCCACCTCTACGCAGACGACACCATTCTGTATACTTCTGGCCCTTCTTTGGACACTGTGTTAACAACCCTCCAGGCAAGCTTCAATGCCATACAACTCTCCTTCCGTGGCCTCCAATTGCTCTTAAATACAAGTAAAACTAAATGCATGCTCTTCAACCGATCACTGCCTGCACCTGCCCGCCTGTCCAACATCACTACTCTGGACGGCTCTGACTTAGAATTAGACTGTAAACTCTCCTTCCAGACCCACATCAAACATCTCCAATCCAAAGTTAAATCTAGAATTGGCTTCCTATTTCGCAACAAAGCATCCTTCACTCATGCTGCCAAACATACCCTTGTAAAACTGACCATCCTACCAATCCTCGACTTCGGCGATGTCATTTACGAAATAGCCTCCAATACCCTACTCAACAAATAAGAAATTTAAGATGTGTGTTATATCCAGCTCAGGGCTCCAGCTATTCATTTGGTTTGCTAACTTGCTGGCTAAGTGGCCAGATGTCAAGGTCAAGTATCTTGGTTACAGCAGAGATATTCAATCCCCACCTGGATCAAGATCCCTGTTACCCAAATAGTTTTGTGTATCAAAACAAAATATTTTCGGCAATAATGCCTTGGTGTGCACTTCTGGTAATACCGTATAACCTGGCTCAGAAACGATATGATGGTTTGAAAATCTTTATACCGCCAAATCCATTTTTTTTGCCATCTCAGAAATAGTCGAATAAAATGGACTACTTCAAAATGGAGAAGGCCTCAGATGTTGCTGCCTGATTTCTCACAGACGCCGTAATGGGACAGATACAATCATGCGATGTCTATCTATGTTTATGTGCTACACGCATCAGAGTTTCCCATGGTGTGCCGCGAAGGACTCTACTCAAGCCTTTATGTAGCCATAGCTCCTCGTACGGAGACAAACTGTAGTTACTGTAGTTAATCCAATAAAACAACAAGACTAAAAATGACACAAATACTATTCAAAACATAATTTAAGGTACCATAAATTAATCAAATTAAATAATTTAATTTAGTTCTGAACCCTGGGAACCCCAACTATTATCCTTGGAATCTCCCCAATCAGCTTTGCATTGGTATTGCCACTTCCTGTTTAGAGAGATGAAGACCAAATGGTGACAACAAACAATTCTGATTTCATTGATTAACAGTTATGATCACATACTTTGCAAATATAAAAATGTGTCTGAGTATTTCTCATAAATAGTTATGTAATAAAAAAAATATACAACATTGAAATTGGTGGTTACAATATCTTCAGGTGTGATAGATTGTAAAAAGTAGGAAGAGTTGCTATTTATGTACAAACAATATTCATGGGATCATATTCTCTAAATATTACTGTTCTAATAAATTTGAGATGTTGGTTGTAGATGTGGCCATAAGCCAAAATATGAATTTATATTAATTTGTAGCTGGGATTTACCACACAGATTAATGTAAACTCCTCGCTAATTGACCTAATTCTGACATATAGTCACCACAAGTACTTGTCCAGTGGTGTCTTTTGCTAATGATCTCAGTGATCACTGTCCTATTGCAGATACCAAACAGAAAAACACTGATCCACATATAATTATGAAGATACTTAAAAAAAAATTAGACCCACGGGTTGCTTCATTATATGTATTATTCTGAGCTTTCTATCAGCAGCATGCCTGACCCTGAATTTGCCCTAGAATTGTTCTCATCTATTTGTATCTCTCTGGCAGACAAACACCGCGTGAGTTCCATCTCAGACTCTGCTGGTGATCCCTCTAAATGTTGGAAAACAGTTCATGCACTGAAGCGTGGAAATTCCTCTCCTTCCTTGCCTAAGCAAGTTGTTTCAGACTCTGGCATCATTACTGAGAAAAAATAAGATAAGTCATGATTTTAATCAGCATTTTGTCTTGGCAGGGTCTTTTTTTCAAATATATGGCGGTTTATTAATTTCCCCTGCTCTGTCAGCCGACTGCTCTTCCGTCTCCCAGGCTCTAGTTGGCTTGATGTAAGATCTGTCAACTTCCAGTGAATCTTTGTTTTCGTTTCAACAGCTTTCTGCTTGTGATGTGCTAAACGCCTTGCTTTAGATTTTTGTTTTAAAAAATCCACGGGGGCTGATCTACTTGATCCTTTTTTTAGCTGCAGCTTTCTGCTCCCCTGATTGTGGAATGATTGACACATATTTTGAATCTGACGAAGATCTCGAGTGCTATACCCAGGGTTTGGTAGGTGGCCCATGTGCTCCGTCTTCACAAAGGTGGGACCCCTCTGACCTAAAAAAATGATCTCCCGATCTCTAAACTGTCTTGCCTAGCGGACATTTCTGACTCTTTAATCAACTCAGCTTAGATCTTTCCTAGCTACGAAGTGTTTATCGATCGGGTTTCAGGCCAGGTCATAGCATCATCTCTGCTGCATAACTGGGTCCTGTACTTTTTACTGTCTACATACAGTGCCTTCGGAAAGTATTCAGACCCGTTGACTTTTTCCACATTTTGTTATTCTGAAATTAATTAAATAGTTTTTTTCCTCATCAATCTACATACAATAACCCATAATGCCAAAGCAAAAACAGGTTTTAAGATTTTTTTTGCTAATTTATAAAAACTAAAAACCTGAAATATCACATTTATGTAAGTATTCAGACCCTTTACTCAGTACTTTGTTGAAGCACCTTTAGCAGCGATTACAGCCTAGAGTCTTCTTGGGTATGACGCAACAAGCTTGGCACAACTGTATTCAGGGAGTTTCTCCCATTTTTCTCTTCAGATCCTCTCAAACTCTGTCAGGTTGCATGGGGAGCGTCGATGCACATCTATTTTCAGATCTCTCCAGAGATGTTAGATTGGGTTCAAGTCCGGGCTCTGGCTGGGCCACTGAAGGGCATTCAGAGACTGTCCCGAAGCCACTCCTGCCTTGTTGTGGCTGTGTGCTTAGGGTCGTTGTTGGAAGGTGAACTTTTGACCCAGTCTGAGGTCCTGAGTGCTCTGGAGCAGGTTCTCTCTCTGTACCTTGCTCCGTTCGTTCATCTTTCCTTCTATTCTGACTAGTCTCCCAGTCCCTGACACTGAAAAACCTTCCCACATCATGATGCTGCCACCACCATGCTTCACCATAGGGATGGGGCTATATTTCCTTCAGATGTGACACTTGGCATTCAGGCCAAAGAGTTCAATCTTGGTTTCATCAGACTTGAGAATCTTGCTTCTCATGGTTCTCAGAGTCCTTTAGGTACCTTTTGGCAAATTCCAAGCGAGCTGTCATGTGCCTTTTGCTGAGGAGTGGCTTCCATCTGGCCCCTGCCATAAAGGCATGATTGGTGGAGTGCTGCAGAGATTGTCCTTCTGGAAGGTTCTTCCATCTCCACAGAGGAACTCTGGAGCTACTGGCTATATGTCTAAAGTGACCATCACCTCCCTGACCAAGGCCCTTCCCCCACGATTGCTCAGTTTGGCCAGGCGGCCAGCTCTAGGAAGAGCCTTGGTGGTTCCAAACTTCTTCCATTTAATGGAGGCCACTGTGCTCTTGGGGACCTTCAATGCTGCAGAAATGTTTCCATACCTTTCCCCAGATCTGTGCCTCGACACAATCCTGTCTCAGAGCTCTACGGACATGCACTTTCAAATGTGGGACCTTATATAGACAGGTTTGTGCCTTTCTAAATCATGTCCAATCAATTGAATTTACCACAGGTGGACTCAAATCAAATTGTAGAAACATCTCAAGGATTATCAATGAAAACAGGATGCACCTGAGCTCAATTTCGAGTCTCATAGCAAAGGGTCTGAATACTTATGTAAATAAGGCATTTTTGTTTTTTATTTGTAATACATTTGCAAAACTGTCTAAAAGTAGATTGATGAAGGGGGGAAAAACTATTTTATCCATTTCAGAGTAAGGCTGTAACATAACAAAATATGGAAAAAGTCAAAGGGTCTGAATAATTCCGAATGCCCTGTATATTGTAATTAATTTGCCAGACTATATTATATCTTCATCCCATATGTGTTGGAGGCAGTGTGATGTTACAGCTATCTTTAGACATATAGCTAGTTGGCCTACCGACCACTGAGGTAGCCTATATAATTAACCCAACCAAACTAGGCCTATCTGAAATATGAAAATTATCAACGAAGTCACCAGGTAGCTTTTGTTCAGGCAAAGATGCGTCCATAGCATATTGCTAAACTGTATTTAAATGGAAAAAATTGCCAGGTGAAACCGTAGAAGATTAAATTTGTGCTTTCTGGTCACTAATCTGGATATGTGCGCCCGCCTTTGGTCATTGGTCAATAGAAAAAACACGCACGTTTTTGGTTCTGAAAAACAGATTAGATGTTTTGTTTTTTTTATAATTTGGTGCAATGCTATAGGTCTATGTTAGTGACCAGATCGATTAAGCAAATGTATAAATATAAAATACAAATGGTAGGGTATATGTAGCTTCTTAAAATAAGTATTCCTTTTTTTTTTCTTCCATTCAGTTTCACCTGGGGAAACCTTCTTGTTACCCCCATTGTGAGACCCACGGCGTTAGCTCACCCGACCAGAACAGGCAAACATTTCTCTTCTGTTCTTAGTACGTTTAAAAAATGTTTACCGGCCAGGATATGTATGGCTTCGTATCCAGAACCATGTGGGAAAACACAAACTTACGATCCCACAACTTCCAAGGAAACAATGTTCTCGCTGGTTTTGGTTTCAGCATGACTTCCTATCAAAACAAAGGTAAAATAAAAACCTTATAGGATGAATGCATGGGAAGTCCTTTCCCGAACCCAAACAAATGTTACAACTGTGATACATCGTTTATGTGAGCAGCGCCAACAATACACAGATAAATATTACAAACATGTTTGCTGTTAAATGTTAATATATGCTGGCATGTTGTAACCGAGACAGGAATGAATGACTTGGCGTGTGGGTGTAGGTTCTTCCTACTCTTTACTCAAGGGCACGGCACTACCTTGATACTTATTATGGTAACGCCAATCTCGTGGTGAATGAGCTACCAATGTTCACCACGAGAGGGCAGCATATCCATGAGGATCTTTAATAAATATCAGTGACCACCTTTACATGCGCACAGTAATCAGAATAGTGGCTCACTTATACTCACAGACAATATTTTAACAGTTTTAGAAACCTCAGAGTGTTTTCTATCCAATGCTACCAAGTATATGCATATCCTAGCTTCTGGGCCTGAGTAACAGGCAGTTTACTTTGGGCATGTCAGTCATCCGAAATTCCGAACAGGTTAAGGTCTTATTTGGGGATAAGCTGTTTACATGCACCTTTGATATCCCACTCATGAGTATCCATGTATCCATGAATAAACTGCATATTCCTCATTTAAGTATATGGGTTAAATGGAATAGTAACTGAAATATGGATGCTGACCTCTCCCATGTAGCTTAATATAGTATTAACTACTGCAGAATGATGCATTTCTTGCAGTGAAATTATACCACAAATGTTCATTTTGTTTAGGCAACAGGAGTGGAGAAATATAATTTCCTTCTGTCAGCGTCTCTTGGGATAATGTGAATGAGCGTGTAATGTGTTATATTTGACACTGTTATACAAGTAAACAGTATTTAACCACATACAATATGCAGCCAAGACGAACTGAAGTCTTATCATAAACGTGTTTCATCGATGACATTTGGACATTTTGCACAGGACCAGTCTTTCCACTGTTTTGAAGTTATTGCGTTTTCTCCGCATCACTAAACGAAACAGACATCTTTACCGGTGTTAACTCGATTACTAATGCATTAATCTATCCATGTAAGACATTATTCTGGTGACCAGTTCTTTATTTATGTAGTCTTTGTCACGTTCTGACCATAGTTATTTTGTGTTTGCCCTGTTTTAGTGTTGGTCAGGACGTGAGCTGGGTGGGCATTCTATGTTGTGTGTCTAGTTTGTCTATTTCTATGTTTGGCCTGATATGGTTCTCAATCAGAGGCAGGTGTTAGTCATTGTCTCTGATTGGGAACCATATTTAGGTAGCCTGTTTTGTGTTGGGATTTGTGGGTGGTTGTTTCCTGTCTTTGTGTTTTCTGCACCAGTTAGGACTGGTTTGGTTTTTTGCCGTGTTTATTGTTTTGTATTATGTTTAGTTTTCTTATTAAAAAACGTGAACTATAACCACGCTGCGTTTTGGTCCGCCTCTCCTTCCCAGGAAGAAAGCCGTTACAGTCTTCTGGAGAAAATGTTACGACAGAAGAGAGAGAAGCTGCACGTATCAAACTATAGTTAACAAACAAATGGCCTACCAAAATGTCTGAAATTATAAGCAGAAACGTGTCTAAATTCGAGGTGCAAGTAGCCAGTAGTAAATTATCATAAAACATTATCGTGGATGGAACTGCGCAGGTAGCCATCTTTTTGACGTGATTTGTTTGACAAGCAGATGAAAACATCCTCACACAACACTCGCGGTATGTGAACCTGAACCTGTGCAGACCGCAAGAAGAACAGTCAACGGGATAAGATGTTTATATGACACAGTGTCGCATTTTAGAACAGCACATCCCAGGCATCTTATCAGGCTTTCTCTTTACCGGAGACAAGACTTTTCGGGTTATTGTAAACTGAATATGATGTTTATATGCGGCAACTCAAAAAACAGAATACTCCCAAATAATAACTGGATATTGGTGTATATGTACATGTGAATGAGGTCAATAAGTCCATTGAAATGTGGACTCCAATGTTTTAAAAAAAGTTATGTGAAGATGGAGAGGCCCATAAGCACCAGTTAATACTTTTCAGAGTTAATTTTGTTTACTTCATTTCACAATGTTTTTTTTCTGCCAAACAACAATATTAAATTACATGCATAAAATTGGCCAAGTCCTGAAATGAACACTATCGGTATAGAACAGTGTACTGTAGAATAGTGTATTGCATTCTATTGAGAAATAAAGCTGAAACCTTATGTGGGTGTCCTTTTCCTAAGGCACAAATAGTACAGATTTTATGTTATTGAGGCTTTTATCACATTCTCATCACATACATTTATTTTCTTGTACTTCAAGCTGTCAGCCATTCTTCCACCATAATAGACGTGTTTCATCTGAAGAATGACAGTGGATCTGGATTCATCGAGCGAAGAAGGAATGACTGTCTCCACATCGTTACAAAACAGGTATGTCGTCCCGTTCTTTACTGCAGATGTTGCCATGGACACCCAGACAAAAATATGACACAATTGAACCCAGCAATTCTATAATTCACCGTCTTAAGCTTGGTTTTCCATTGAGATAATTGATGGATGAAGCAAAGCAATATCTTCCAAAAGGGCATTGGATTTTAAGATCCTAAAACTGTAGAAGGAACATTTCTATATTTCATCATGTCAGTTCAGATAGAGAAACCAGAACCTTATGTTTGCTGTCATGGAGTATTGTATCCCCCTCTCATCTTTTGGCACTGCCAGCCACTATTTATGTCTTCCAGGCATTTAACTTCTCAATGACAGCAGCAGCAGCGAGTGCATGCAGGCATGACAGTGGACAGGCTAATGTCCCTCTCCTCCCTGTGGTGGTGTCTGGAACATCAGTCTCATCTGACTCCTGGCACACAACAACCTCCCCCCTCTCCTCTCTTTGAGGAGGACGCAGAGGAAGGTTCTTTGTGCCGATTAGGGAGCCTGGACTAATGTGTCAGTGCCAGCAGAGTGGCCAGGACTGAGGACTCCGCATTGATTTTCCCCTGCAGGTGCTGTGGGACTGAGCCCTATAATGATGTGTAATTGTAATTGATTAGTGGTCATGAGCTGCTCTGTCAACAGAGCTCTGTTCTGGGTCGTACTATTTAGGCACCAAATAGAAGAAACGGACTGAAACAGGAAGGGATCACCTGAACTTGTCAAATAAGAAACGTTTGGCTACGGTGTGCTCTGATGAATATGACCGTGACCTGACCTTTCCTCTCCTGGGTCTGTCCGTGACCTTGTGAAAAGAAGATGTGACGTCCATCCTTGAGGTGAGACTGAGGTGAAACTCAGTCTTTAGTCTGACAACACAGTATCCGGTTCCTTTCCCCGTATTACTATGACAAGAGAAATCAGCAATTCTGTTTAACTGAACACCACTGTGTGATTGGAATGGCGCAGATGACTGCGAAGTTCAAATCAAAGCACTGTTATTCACAACGACGGTCAAACCAACAATTCTGTAGTGAGTCATGGTTCCAAGAAACTCAGGTCAGAAGATAAGGTATGATTTTATTTGAGTTTTCTCCGTGAAATGTTAAGAGAATTTCTGTTAAAATGCCCTGGCTTGGTCATTATCGTAGCCTTGGGCGACAATGTATATCCTCAGCATACTTATATCATGCATCTCCATAAAGTATGCTGTAATAATACTATGTGTGGTCCCAAAAAATACGTTGCACCGGGCCCACCACTCAGCGGCAGCTCTACCGTGGTCTCAGTGATTTCTCTCACAGCAGGGGCAGCATTAACAGAGCAGCCATTTGCCGTAATAGCTTACAGATGGTTCTTATTTGACTTGTCAGCCGAGTCTACCGAGCCTAGATGTGCTGCTATTGCCTACGGCACCAAATGAACCCCACTGTTGTCCTGTCACTCTCCCTGTTGTCTCTGTAATAGTCTCATCAAAGGAGAAAGTCTACTTGGCACTTTATTACTGTTGCTTCTTTAGCCTTCATTGGCAGTACACACCCTCATTATCAACAGTCGCTATTACGAAACGAAACCCACCCCAGTCAACACTGAAGTAGAGCATTTGATTCCTGGGACCCCCCCATACGTAAACATCGTATGCACGCATGACCGCAAGTCACTTTGGATAAAAGTTTGCATGTACAGTATTATATTATAATGAATGAGCTGAAGTTGCTTACATCTTTCTGTGCTACATTATTTCTCCATCCTGTTAAGTCTTTGAGGGGTATTCAGACCAGATGCCTTGGTTGGTATGTCTGTGACTGATGCCGATGCTGTTGCTGTGGGTTGTTTATCCCTTCATTCTCAGTCGACAGATGAACCAGTGTTCATGTCCCAGTGTGGGGTCACTGTGTGCCTGCCCTCTCCTGCTGTCCCCCGCTGTCTGCTGGGGAGAGGCAGTGTTCGCTCCCTGGCCCTCCAGACTCTTCTACAGGGCACATCTGAGGCACTCTTCAGCCCAAACCTCCCTCCAGCAACACTCCTCATAGCCCAGCCCTGCGCTTCCTCCATCCAGCCCTGCCTCCAGAGGAGAAATATGGCCAATAGTAGCCGGGCCAGGCGCTGCCTGCTCTCTGAGACCGGAGGGCTATCCAGCTGGCATGCTGTTGGCTAGGGTACGAATGCAACAGCTGCAGAGGAGGGAAGAGATAGAAAGATGGAGGAGAGGGGAAGAGATGATGGCCTAGTAGTGGGTGATAGCTAGAAGGGATCCCGCTTTTGTCAAATTAAACGCAAAAGTTACATTTTTCAGCATTTTCCCTAACCTTAACTCTTTTCATAACCTTAACCTAATTCTATTAACCTGCTATGTTAATCATCCTTACCTACTGCGTAAATTCTCCTAACCTGCTACGAAAAGTCTCCTTTCTAGCCATGACCCTAGGGGTGGTGCTAAAAAAGGACAGAAGCTCCCTCCCTACCAGTACCTAGAAGTACCCAGTAGCTCCTCAGATCCGATGTCCTAATTCAGTCATGTCCTCCTTTTCCATAAGATCAGCTCTTCTGCTTGGTCAGCTCCAGCAAGTTGAAGAAGCAGCGTGGCAGACATCCCGATCTCGAATCAGAATGAAAAATAGATTTTATGAGCAGGGCCTTGTTCCAACGTTCTAGTGCTCATCACATTTCTTCCCGGAAAAGTCATCGACATTCATCCAACACGGGCAAGTCTTCAGTGGGGTCTGGTCAGTGACTCAGGATCTTTCAATGTTTTTCACCCATTATCAGCACTGTAACAAATGATGATTGACAGCTGTGCTTTACAATGCATAGTTGCCTAGTCGTCAACCATTTACTGGTACTCGTATATTATAACTATCCGGAAAGTACAAAATACAACTGTTGAACATGAAGTGGCTGATACAAAGATTTCAATGTAGAAAAGGAACATCAAATCAAATCAAAGTTTATTTGTCACGCGCGCCAAATGCTTACTTACAGGCTCTAACCAATAGTGCAAAAAAGCAATTAGGTGAACAATAGGTAAGTAAAGAAATAAAACAACAGTAAAAAGACAGGCTATTTACAGTAGCGAGGCTATAAAAGTAGTGAGGCAACATACAGACACCGGTTAGTCAGGCTGGTTGAGATAGTATGTACATGTAGATATGGTATATACAGTGGGGCAAAAAAGTATTTAGTCAGCCACCAATTGTGCAAGTTCTCCCACTTAAAAAGATGAGAGAGGCCTGTAATTTTCATCATAGGTACACTTCAACTATGACAGCCTGGTGCAGGTCTACAATTTTGTTTCTGGTGTCCTTTGACAGCTCTTTGGTCTTGGCCATAGTGGAGTTTGGAGTGTGACTGTTTGAGGTTGTGGACAGGTGTCTTTTATACTGATAACAAGTTCAAACAGGGGCCATTAATACAGGTAACGAGTGGAGGACAGAGGAGCCTCTTAAAGAAGTTACAGGTCTGTGAGAACCAGAAATCTTGCTTGTTTGTAGGTGACCAAATACTTATTTTCCACCATAATTTGCAAAGAAATTAATTAAAAATCCTACAATGTGATTTTCTGGATTTTTTTTTCTTCTAATTTTGTCTGTCATAGTTGAAGTGTACCTATGATGAAAATTACAGGCCTCTCTCATCTTTTTAAGTGGGAGGACTTGCACAATTGGTGGCTGACTAAATACTTTTTTGCCCCACTGTATGATGAACAGAGAGTAGCAGTAGCGTAAAAGACGGGTTGGCGGGTGGTGGGACACAATGCAGATAGCCCGGTTAGCCAATGTGCGGGAGCACTGGTTGGTCGGCCCAATTGAGGTAGTATGTACAAGAATGTATAGTTAAAGTGACTATGCATATATGATATACAGAGAGTAGCAGCAGCGTAAAAGAGGGGTTGGAGGGAGGCACACAATTCAAATAGTCCGGGTAGCCATTTGATTACCTGTTCAGGAGGCTTATGGCTTGGGGTTAAAAACTGTTGAGAAGCCTTTTTGTCCTAGACTTGGCACTTTGGTACCACTTGCCATGCTGTAGTAGAGAGAACAATCTATGGCTGGGGTCTTTGACAATATTTAGGGCCTTCCTCTGACACCGCCTGGTATAGAGGTCCTGGATGGCAGGCAGCTTAGCCCCAGTGATGCACTGGGCCGTACGTAGTGCCTTGCGGTCAGAGGCCGAGCAATTGCCGTACCAGGCAGTGATGCAACCAGTCAGGATGCTCTCGATGTTGCAGCTGTAGAACCTTTTGAGGATCTCAGGACCCATGCCAAATCTTTTTAGTTTCCTGAGGGGGAATAGGCTTTGTCATGCCCTCTTCAAATCAAATCAAATTGTATTTGTCACATACACATGGTTAGCAGATGTTAATGCGAGTGTAGCGAAATGCTTGTGCTTCTAGTTCTGACAATACAGTAATAACCAACGAGTAATTTAACCTTTCACAACAGCTACCTTATACAGACAAGTGTTAAGGGATTAAGAATATGTACATAAAGATATATGAATGAGTGATGGTACAGAACGGCATAGGCAAGATGTAGTAGATGGTATCGAGTGCAGTATATACATATGAGATGAGTAATGTAGGGTATGTAAACATTATATTAAGTGGCATTGTTTAAAGTGGCTAGTATTACATGTTATACATGTATGGATTTCATCAACCATGTTGTCAAGAGACTGGACATTGGCGAGTAGTATGCTAGGGAGTGGTGCACGATGTGCCCGTCTCCGGAGCCTGACCAGAAGACCGCTTCGTCTGCCCCTTTTACGGCATCGTTGTATTGGTTCGCCGGCTGGGATCCGATCCATTGTCCCGGGTGGTGGGCAAAACACAGGATCCGCTTCGGGAAAGTCGTATTCCTGGTCGTAATGATGGTGAGTTGACGTTGCTCTTATATCCAGTAGTTCCTCCCTACTGTATGTAATAAAACCTAAGATTACCTGGGGTACCAATGTAATAAGTAACAGGTTAAAAAAAAAAAAATACTGCATAGTTTCCTAGTCCCAGGATCCTTAGCTTAGTAACATACCCGTTTAAGTCTGTTTTACAAGGACATTCTGTTCAGGATTTATTTGTGTATTTGTTCAGATCAATCGTTATCAAACACTGTGAGGTGTCTATTTGTTCAATTCATTTTTAGTTGTTTATTGAACCTTTATTTAACTAGGCAAGACAGTTAAGAACAAATTCTTATTTACAATGACGGCCTACCCCGGCCGAATCCTCCCCTAACCGGGACGACGCTGGGCCAATTGTGCTCCGCCCAATGGGACTTCCGATCACGGCCGGTTGTAATACAGCCTGGGATCAAACCAGGGTCTGTAGTGATGCCTCTAACACTGCGATGCAGTGTCTTAGACCCCTGCGCCACTTGTCTATCAAACATTGTGAAGTAAGGTGCGGAAGGGGATGAACCGAGACCAGATGCTTCAAATGAACTACTGCCAAATGGAATCTGAGGTGAGCGCACTGTATGTAGATCCATCAGTCTGCAGGAGTCTTAATCTGTATACTAACATCCCTATTACTGGATCAATTAGAAGTCTAGAACCTTTGCACCCATGTGCTCCTATTAGAAAAACACAATGGTTAAATAACCCTCCAACTTAACTGTCTGTTGACTTGTCAAGTCTATATTTGGTGTGGAGGTCTATATGTGAGGTGCCCATATGCAAAGCTTTGGCTTTGATCCAAAAATAACCAAATGATACAGTGTATTTTGTGAACTCGGTGAAGCAGAGATAATAGGATGCCAACTCACATTCCAAACCCCCAATAATACATCTGTTTTGGATCCAGAGAAATCAGGCTTTCGCTGTCAAAACAGTCACCAAACACTTTGAGAATTTAAAGACAAGACTATTAAATGTTATACCACAAAACTACTGGTTTTAACGAGATAATTTGTCCTTATATGATGCTTGCACTGTAAGCCTGCTGTGTGACTCAGAATGGACCACCCACTCCAAGGTAAATTAGACCATTAATAATTTCTTACACAGAGGATCCAAATCTTATTTGCCAATAGTCTCTGTAAAAATGCTCAAAAGCTGTGGTGGTTAATTTCTTTACTATCAAACGAGGAGAGACAAACTTATCACAAGTCAGAGTTATACTTAAATCAAATATTTATTAGTGAGAGCTTTGCAATAGCGATGGCTGGTCGATGAATCAACCTCAGACAATTAGCTGAGAGCCCCGACACAAAAGTACAAAGGTCTTTTAGAGCTAAGATACACCCCTTTCAACCTATATGACGAACAACAGATACAGTATATAGAATGGGTCACAAGGTTAAGATCTGTATGAAAGATATCTATAATTCATAGCGGACAGTATCTGCACTCATCTTTGTGTACAGACCAGGGTCTGGCCCTAGGGTCATCTCACCCTGGTACCATATAGAACAGAAACACTACCTCATGCTCTGGAATGCGGTCTCTTTAGGTTTTATCACCCAAGAGACATTGTAAATCTCCTGTCAGTGTTATCTCCCAGAGGCCCATCCTCAGTAGAACACACAATAGTTATAAGAATACTCTATTCTGTTCCATAAAACAACTATTTGATGCAGTAAAAGTATTAGAACAATCTTGCAATTTCCCACCATAAAGCATTCTCTGAAATGTTAATAATGAGTGTTCAGGTTTGGGATCTCTATTTTTGCTGTTTCATATCTGCAATTCCTTTCCAGTTAATGATCCCATCATGCGTCCAGTTCAAGGTCATGAATCGTCATTCTGCAAGCCACACACAGCATTGCATTTTTATACTCTAAGGGTGGTCAGATAAAGCGCCATTACGTTGCATTTCCCAGTTCTGACGTTTCATTAATGCTGGTTGACTTTAGCTGTGTCTATCTGATTCAAATGGTTAATTCTGAACTCTGTGGGCATTGTTAATTCCGAGCTGCACTTATGTGAGAATAACTTTGATTACACGTTTGATGTCAGCGTGGGTCTTGGTGTACACGGATCTAATTTCAGACAGGTAATTGCTGTGTGCTTTGCTATTGTTGTTTTGATCACATCAGGAGGGTGGTGAGGTAGCATACTGTTCCTTTTTTCCTCAACTGTCATGTCGCCTCCATCAATTTCAGAGGTATCGCGCCCTGCTAGTGTATGTAAATGCTTGGTAAGTGTGTCCATTTGTGACACAATCAGTCCTATGTGACATTCAGAGTGACTTTAAGGAGTGACATGAAGGTTAATGTCCTCTGACTATCTTCCTGCAGGATATGACTCACCGTAGTAAAATGATCAAGTGCAGGGACACCTGACCCAAACCCTGTCTTAATAATCCTGTCCTCTGCCCATGTCTATCCAGTGACAATGTGAAATTAGTAATATCCCTCCTCAGCCACGTCTCTGACTAGTGAGTCATCTTTCTATCATTGAGAAAATTTGTTTTTTAGTTTAGTTCAGTTAAATCAATTGTCTGTTTTTCGAAAAGTAATTTTCCTTCCGTTTCTCTCTTGCTCTCTCTCTCACACTCTCTGAGCAATCACCCTCCTCGGCCATGTATCTGACTAGTGAGTCATCTTTCTATCATTTGAGAAAATGAGTTTTTTTAGTTGTTTTTCGAAAACGTTTTTTTCCTTCTGTTTTTCTGTTTCTCGCTCTCTCTCTTCCTCTCTCTCCCCTCATTTAAACTGACATGACATCAGTTCACAGGAAAGAAATACCTGACCTTAGAACGTCTGAATAAAAAAAGACTGATTTCTCCGAGGTGATTGAAATCAACCGCTTGACCTCAGCTCGCCTCTGCTGTTCATCCCTCCCATTCTGTAGAGACTCTGTAAACTCACTCCCCCCATATCTCCCCTCTCACATAGCATGTTTGTCAACACAACACAGCTAACTCCCTCACACTGGACCGGACAACAACCTCCTTTTTTGGTGAAGTTTGGACCTGCTGACCAATATTCGTCCAACGGTTTCCATTCCTCCCAACACCAGACTGAGATAGAGATTATCCTCTGTCACGCCTCAGTGGAAGTTATTGGGCAAGAGCTAACGACTTGGCTATAATCAATGAATGTAGTGAACGTTATGCAACTGTTCACGCTTACAACCACGTCTGCCTTTACCATTACAGTATCCGGCATGATCTCATGAGTGTTAAAACCGCTTAGGGCTTGGCACCTTTTTTCTCCATTTACGCCTGAATGACGTGCCCAAAGTAAACTGCCTGTTGCTAAGGCTCTGAAGTTAGCATATGCATATACCATTGGTACCATTGGAAAGAAAACACTTTGAAGTTTGTAGAAATGTTCAAATAATGTAGTACAATATAACACAATAGATATGATAGGTGAAAATCCAAAGAAAAACCAACCTGAATTATTTTTTATTCGAGAGACCATCTTCTTAGAAAGGCAAGTAAACGGTCATATTGAAAATTAGCTCCCTGGATGCAATTCCCACGGTTTCCACAGGGTGTCAGTCGTCTATGTTCAAAGTTTCAGGCTTGCAAAAACGAATAAGAAATATCAGTTTTAGTACAGGGACACAGTCCTGGAAATTCGTGTTAGCGTGCGCCATGAAGACAGGATGCACCTGCTTAAAATCGGTTTCCTTTTGAACATACTTCTTTTAGGGTATCTGAGGAGTAAATAGAAACTTATTTTGACTTGTTGAAACAAAGTTTAGGGGTAGATTTTTGGATTCCTTTCACTGCATGTTGAACGAGTGGATTACTCAAATCGATGGCGCCAACTAAACTGACTTTTTGGGATGTAAAGAAGGATTTTATCTAACAAAACGACACAACATGTTATAGCTGGGACCCTTTGGATGACAAATCAGAGGCAGATTTTCAAAAAGTAAGTGAATATTTAATCATTATTTGTGAATGTATGAAACCTGTGCCGGTGTAAAAATATTTTGATGTGGGGCGGCGTCATCAAACAATCGCATTACATGTTTTTTGCTATAATTACTACTGTAAATCGGACAGTGCAGTTAGATTTACCAAGAATTTAAGCTTTCAGACGATATACGACATTTATATGTACCTAAATGTTTAACATTCATAATTTTTCTGATTATTGAATTGAATTGCGCACCCTCCAGTTTCACCGGAAGTTGTCCATTGACATTTTAGACAAAATAACATGCCTTGACAGATGTTTGTCAAATAGTAATAACTTTGTTTTGAAATAATGAGAATAATATTCCCTCAAATTATTTTTGGAGATGGATGATCCCACACACTGAAATCTACACCTTCTTCTTCCCACAGGATGAACGGAAAAGTGATATAACTTATTTCATTCTTGTGAGGCATTCTTGTGAGTCATCCATCTTCGAACTCGCCAAGGTTGGTTTCATTCCTCACCTTTAGTACATCAGAGAAAAACACAATGGCCTGCTCCCCCTGAAAAAAATGGAATGGGGATATGTTTTACCGTTTCAGAGGGAGGCCAAAGGAAACAAGTGATATTATGAAAGTGCAGTTAGTGAGAATGAATTGTGACCAACCCCTTTGCCTCATGGGCCTTTTAGTATATCAAATTTAAATAGCTATCCAGAGTAGACATAAAAGCATCCTAAATCCAAAGCCAATAAGGGGCCTATGAATCACCTCTACGGTTGTCGTCAATGCAATTCTCCTGAACCAGGTATATCTATTTCCTTTCTGATCTCCCATTGCCTTTATAGAGATATATGTTTATCGTCTCTACAAGACCCATTTACAACAATGCAGAGAGATAGAAAATAGAAAAATAATAGAAAGTGAAAGACAACGAGTAATGATATCTTAGCTACACACAAGGGGTACAGAGACGATGTGCAGGTGTAGGAGGTAATTGGGGGGGACCTGCCCTTAAACTGAGAGATAAGATTATATGAGGTGTTTATGAGACATAGCGAGAAGACACATTTTCCACAATGAGGGGCTGTGAACGATGTGGGGAAGGCAACAGGTCTATAAACATCCACCTTTTGGAAATATGCCTCTCAATCAAGAACACCTAACGCCCACTGCCTTGGTAATTATCTCGACATGAATAAGGCATACTTGGGCTTTGGCTGGGGAAATTAGCCTTGGCATTTGGCAAACCTCAGTCATTTGATTGTGATTTATTGCCTTGCCCAAGGAGCTGGTGATATCAGGGTTCTGCACAAGCAGAAATCAAATCAAATTGTATTCATCACATGCTTCATAAACATCAGGTGTGGACTAACAGTGAAATGCTTACAACAATGCAGAGAGATAGAAAATAGAAAAATAATAGAAAGTGAAAGACAACGAGTAATGATATCTTAGCTACACACAAGGGGTACAGAGACGATGTGCAGGTGTAGGAGGTAATTGGGGTAGATATGTACAAAGTGACAGGCAATAAGCAGTAGCAGCAGCATACATGATGAGTCAAAAAAGTTTGTGAAAAAGGGTCATTGCAGATAGTGAAATAGTTAACCAAATAGCTACCCGGACTGTTTATCAACCTTATGGATTGGGGGTACAAGCTGTCCAGGGACCTGTTGATTCCAGACTTGGTGCATCGGTACTGTCAGATGGATTTATCTTCCGGACCACAGTGCTATTTCCTACCCAGTTCAACTTTGTTAAACCAAATCCCCCCTATCAGACTATTTAGGGTTGGAATGAATTGATCAGCCTAATGTATTTGTTATCAGACAATTAAATGGACAATATGCAGGAATCACGACGCCATTTCCTGGTTGCTAAAATTGTAATAGTATCTTCATTAACCAAAAATATTGTATTTTCAGCTGTTTGAAGCTTGTGTACAAAACCGAAAGTAAAAGATGCAAAAACGAAACTTAAGAATGGGAAGCATAGAAATAGCACACACATAACAGATCTACGAATTCTTATACTTGCTTTCAATGAGAATGACAGATCTATAACTTAAATTTCTCTGTGAATTTGGTCAGGTAGTCCAAAAAGCAGAGGTGGGAACAAGTCATTGTTTTACAAGTCACAAATAAGTCTCAAGTCTTAGCACTCAAGTCTCAAATCAAGACAGTCAAGTCCATGTCAAGTCTCAAGTCAAGTCTCAAATTCTAAACTTTGAGTTTGAACAAGTCATAATGTGCTCTTCACCAAATGTAATACCACTTCATATTTCATACAGATCCCCCCCCCCCCCCCCACACCCCCTCCCCACTATTGAGGATCCCTATGGGGCGCAATCGGGTGATGTAGGCTTGTACACAATCTCCCAACCTTCACACACACACACTGTGTGTGGTTACAGTAGGCTAACATATGTCAATGGCTTTAGGAACAGCAGTAACATCAGGCAGGATTTAGGCTACCAACTGCCTAGCCATTTGTAGCTCAATCTTGGGTGCAATGATCACGTTCCCGCACTGACTGTGTGGAGGCTCATTGATTTCACATTACGTTAGCCAACATGCTACACTAGCAAAGTTATGAATGATATAGCGGTCGGCTATATTAGCCACGACTTACCATTCTTTGTGCAGCTTCAAATGTCGAACAAAGTTGGAAGTTGTTGTGTCTGTCATTTTCTTCCCGCATGTTTTGCAAGTTGCAATCCATTTTTTGTTGATACAGCTTAGTCTTTACGTTCCTCTGCATTGCCACAAGCAACTTTTTCTCAGCTGGCACAATTTGATTGGTTGAATGAAGAGTTGATGCGCTGCACACTTTTTTAAATAGCATCATTTTTAATATGACTAACAAACCAAGAAACAAACTATTCTCCTATGTGTTGAGATAATGAAGAAGACACATTATGCCTGTGGACAGTCTCACGTCCCTCTGAAAAAGACTGAGGTAGATAAATCATCTCTGGATGGCTATCTGTTCTGCTCCAGCAGATGCAAATGAGTAGATTTCAGCTTTGTGACTCATGGTGATAGTGAGCATATGGGGGGAAGACACCTTCGGTTATTCCTGCCTGCCACAACTCACACTGCACGGGGTCCTCTGGGGCAAGAGGCAAAGTCCTTTACTTACACAGGACTGGCTATTAGTTTGCCTGCTATGAGGGCCAGGAGATTGGCCTGGCTGTGCGTGTGTGTGTGTGCGTGCGTGTGTAGCTGCACAAATAGACTTCTAGGGAGAGACCCTATAGAAGGGTGACAAATGCATCCCAGGTGGTAAAACCAAGTTAATGTACATTCCCCTGGGGTTCACAGTAATTCATCTCATGGTACAGCATTATTAAGCAGTTGAGAAAGGCAGCAGAATATACAGTACATATAAACATCATATAAAGTATCATATAAACATGTTGCATATGATTTGTTTTATTAACGATACATGACTAGTGTGATTTATGTGATGACGTATAGCAAGAATAGCCAGCAGGCTGTAGGAGGGCCCATTTAAGTCCAGGCTCAGGCTGCGTTGTTAAAAGCCCCTGCCATAGAGTATGTCGGCTCAATCGTCTCAGTCCTTTGTGAGCCCCGAGGATGTATACGGAGTGCCCTTTATCAGCCCCTTCTGATTGTTCCCTACCACCCACTGGGCACAAACCGGTTGAATCAACGTTGTTACAACGTAATTTGTCAATGCATTGTGACGTGGAATCTACGTGGAAAATATGTTGGATTTTCCTTTAAACGAATCAACGTGAACTGTTGTTTTGAGGGTGAAATTTCAACTGCGGGATTATGTCACCATGGTAACCAATGTTCAACATAGACAAAGCTTGTATAAAATATGTTGAGTTTGTACCTTTGAAACAACATCAGATCTTCAATGTTGTATTTACTATCAAAAACAAAAAAAAACAATGGGCTGGGCAGTGCCTCCTACTGAAGAGTTAATCTATCTACAGCTATCCTTTTGGTTTCCTGTTCAGGGTTTTAACCAAGCCTGCTTAGCTTTGATATTTGCCACTGACTACTACGTGCTATCGTGAGAATGATTATTGAGAGATCTCTTGGTAACTCAATAGATCCACTGTTGCTATTGAAGGTTAGGTCAAACAAAGTAAACAAAATGTAACCATACTCTAAAGTCATATCAACAAATATACTTTAATGCCTATATAGCATTTGCAAAGTTTTAAATTCAACCCAGGGTTCAACTAAAAATAGACAATACATATAGGCCTAGGAGTTCAAGCTTTGATTGATTTCACATGCACTTTAAATGCACTTTCAATAACGTTTCATTTGATTTAGTCCTATTCCTTAACTTAGATTTTTGGCTGAGACGGAGACCTAAATCCAACATATCAGTTGTAATTTGTAGTTAAACTGGAATTAAAACCAGACTAAGTCAGCGGCACAAAAGATACATCTCCTTCAAATGTCGATATGTGGTTGCTTTGACAACCAAACACAATTCAACTTCACTTTTGCAATACAGTAAATTGCCTACTAACTTGTGGACAAGTTAAATTATATGTTGGATTCACAACTCCAACTAAACCAAAATGAACAGTTAAAGAATAGGATTGATCCAGTGGCTCAGATGTATCTAATGATTGGAAAGTTGTATCTCTTTTAAATGGTGATATTTGGTTGCATGGTCAACCAAACACAATTCAATATTACTTTTGTAATATTAAAGTTTAAGCTAGTTTACAAACTCATCTAACACTATTTATATGTTATACACTGTTGACATTAGTATTGGCTATTATTACCACTAGTGTAATTTCTATGTGTAATACTTGCTATTTATGGTGCCCATTTGTATAGCCTCATTGTATGGTGTTAGGTAGCTTGTTTTCACTTACTCTGCCGTTGTTAATATTGTTAGCAATCCTGCTAGTCGTTATTCCTGTATTATTATGTAATACCTGGTTATTAGATACTGTTCTTCCTATTATGCTCTTGTAGTTCTATGCCATTACACAGTATAGCTCATTCATATTCATTCATTACTTTGTTCTGTTCATTGCATCTTAGATGTGTATATTCATTGCTGCCATTGTAGGCCGTCATTGTAAATAAGAATTTGTTCTTAACTGGCTTGCCTAGTGAGAGAAAGGTTAAACAAATATTGCAATTTCATTATTACAGAACCCTTCCCATGTTCATTCCCATGTTAACTCTTGGGCTGCTTCATTCCCCTCTAACCGGGGTGGGTGTCAGTGGGTCACAAACCAGTCAAATACGTCACATGGTATCCGTGAGGTCATGAGGTCCGATACCAACAGGCTCAGAGAAAGTTTCTGTCTACAAGCCATTAGACTGCTGAACACTTTAACTGGACTGACCACCTGCACTGACTCTCCGCACTTTAGCAAACACGCACGCACACACACACACACACACACACACACACACGCACTCATTCATGATACACACACATCACAATTGCTGCTAATTGACTCTATTTACTATTTCTAATACTGCACAATTTAAACACTTGCCCCCTTCCCCTGATACACGTGTAAATATTGTACTATAAATCGTGCCTTTCGTTTTAGCTTGCTAAAATGTCTTCTATTCTACTGATCCATTTATTTGATATTATTATTATTATCTATTCTTCTCATTTATGATTTCTTATTGTTATTGCAATGTCGAGAGGGAACCTGCAAGTAAGCATTTCGTTGGACAGTATATACCACGTGGTTACTCAATATATGACTAATAACAATTGAAACGTCCAGTCGGTGTACTGTACAGCACATGTGCCAGGGGACACAGCTACATTACTGTATGTAGGTCCCTTTACACAATGTGACTGGGAAGCACGAGGAAAATCAATGGTAATGCGTCAATGCAGACTGACGTCAGGTGTCCAATTGGTGTCATCGTGATGTATAGGACAGTGAGGCGAGCGTGTCATCCTCGGAAAGGATGTTGGTTTTGCAGACGTTTTACCCACGTCAAAAGTTAATAGCCTGGACGTGCCGGCAACTGCAGCTAATCATTTTCTCACAATTGTCCATGAGAAATACATTTACACTTGAATAGCCACATTATTTGTGTGACTGGCATTCACAACAGCTGCTTGAATGGCTCACACTAAAATCTCTTAGAGCTACCGCATGTGCTATCAGGCTGGGTTATTCAGCTTGCATTTCAATTGCAGAGCCAAATGCAGTATATTTCCTCTCATATGGCATGCAGCCCAAGGATGGGGAATTCTTGGCAAACACAATCAATGTTGAGTTTTAACAATGGGCGAACCTTGAAGAACTGTCGATTAACAACGGTGACAATGTGAAAGGCAACGTTAGCTTCGACACAGATGTGTCTCCTTGTCCGTTTTTCTCTTCTTACTATCGTCACACAATCCGGTTGTGTGATCACACAAATCACAAAAAGTTGTTGACGCCTATTTAGTGATGCCTAAATGAGCATTACTATCAAGTGTTATAGTTTACATGAAGACGTTGGGGTTGAATTATGTTCTGACCTTTAGAACGCGTGTCAACACCTCACCTTAAAATAACCCAGTGTGATGTCTTTTTTTTTCTTTCTTCTTCAAGTCAAATATCGCACATGATTAGTTTAAGTGGGTCTGAGAAAATGTATTTAAAAAAAGTCAGATTATAATTTTTTTTTAATGGATGTCAAATTTCACTTTTTCTCAAAACCAATTCTGTTTCCTGAGCATGGATAAGGATAGAACATTGTAGCCAAAATAATGAATGTTACCCAATGGTCAAGAGAGACAAGATATTGCTCCTCACAGAGACCATTGCATTTTATATAATGGTGCTGGGAAACCTCGCCCCTGCCATAAAGCTGCCGAATAAGGATTATTAGAGAGATGAATACTCTGCATTTAATCCTGCATCCTCAGATGAATCTTTGTCAGGTTAGAGTTCAAATCAAACAAGCCATTTGAACTGCTTACAAGGTGAGAGGATTCCTTTTCATACAAACAAAATATAATATCTTCCCCAAAAACTAAGAATGAATTTCTCAATTCAGCCATTTCCTTTAGCTCAGGAACACAAACAGTTAAAACACGAGATTCGCCCAACTGCACTGGTCAAGTCATGTCTAAACTCCTGCTGAAAAGCCTCAGTAGGGGTTCAAGGACCAGTTCTTGCAGTTCTGTTTAATTAGAACCAGTTTGCGTGTGCGTGTGCGTGTGCGTGTGCGTGTGTGTGTGTGTGTGTGTGCACATGCGTGTGTGTCTGTGTGTGTCTGTGTGTGTGTATGGACCGCTCCATGCTCCATGCCATGATGACACACCAAACAGCCACAGAACACCGAACAGCCACAAGCCAGAGACAGAGGGTGGCCACTGACCTTTCCCTGTCTCTGTGGAGGTTTAAAGCTGACCCTGGCTAGTCCCTGCTGTCAGCCTGCTCACAGAACAACATGTCTCTGGCCTAACAACAGCAGGAGAGGGTGGTTCTCCCTTTTGCTGGCTCACTAGTTTTGCTTGCAATATTTTTTATTTATAATCCTATCTCTCTCTTGCTCTCTCTCCCCCCTCTCTCTTGCTGTCTCTTTCCCTATCTCTTTTGCAGTCTCTCTCTACATCTATTTTGCTGTCTCGCACTCTCCATTTCTTTCTATGTTGTATTTTTTTGCATTGAGTACAACTATCTACACTACACGACCAAAAGTATGTGGACACCTGCTCGTCAAACATCTCAATCCAAAATCATGGGCATTAATATGTAGTTGGTCCCCCCTTTTCTGCTATAACGGCCTCCACTCTTCTGGGAAGGCTTTCCACCACATGTTGGAACACTGCTGCGGGGATTTGCTTCTATTCTGCCACAAGAGCATTAGTCAGGTCGAGCACTGATGTTGGGCAATTAGGCCTGGCTCTCAGTCGATGCTCCAATTCATCCCAAAGATGTTCGATGGGGTTGAGGTCAGGGCTCTGTGCAGGCCAGTCAAGTTCTTCCACACCGATCATGACAAACCATTTGTGTATGGACCTTGCTTTGTGCACGGGGGCATTGTCATGCTGAAACAGGAAAGGGCCTTCCCCAAACTGTTGCCACACAGTTGGAAGTACAGAATCGTCTAGAATGTCATTGCATGCTGTAGCGTTAAGATTTCCCTTCACTGGAACTAAGGGGCCTAGCCCGAACCATGAAAAACAGCCACAGACCATTATTCCTCCTCCACCAAACTTTACAATTGACCCTATGCATTCGGGCAGGTAGCGTTCTCCTGGCCAAACCCAGATTCGTTCGTCGGACTGCCAGATGGTGAAACGTGATTCATCACTCCAGAGAAAGCGTTTCCACTGCTCAATAGTCCAATAGCGGCGAGCTTTAGGCCTGTGTGCGTCTGCTCGGCCATGGAAACCCATTTCATGAAGCTCCCGACGAACAGTTCTTGTGCAGACGTTGCTTCCAGAGGCAGTTTGGAACTCGGTAGTGAGTGTTGCAACTCGAGGACAGACGACTTTTACTCACAACGCACTTCAGCACTCGGCGGCCTCGTTCTGTGAGCTTATTTGGCCTACTGTTTCGCAGCTGAGCCATTGTTGCTCCTAGACGTTTCGACTTCACAATAACAGCACTTACTTTAGACCGGGCAGCTCTATCAGGGCAGAAATTTGACAAACTGGCTTGTTGGAAAGGTGGCATCCTATGACAGTACCACGTTGAAAGTCATTGAGCTCTTCAGCAAGAACATTCTAATGCCAATGTTTGTCTATAGAGATTGCATGGCTGTGTGCTTGATTTCATACACCTGTCAGCAATGGATGTGGCCGAATCCACTAATTTGAAGGGGTGTTCACATACTTTTGTATATATAGTGTATATGTATTGAGAACCCCACAGTTTTCAGCTGCTACACTATGGAGACATAGCTACATATCTGAGAGGAGAGGTTATGCAAGCATCAAACCACCCATTTATCAGCAGCGTGTGCTCAAGTCTTATCCACCATAGTTAATAATCAGTCTGATTACTCACCTCACAGAAAAAGCACTTCTGGCCATCAGTACAAAGAGATAAAGACTTAGTGGATGGATCCATTGTTTGCTCTCAAAATGGCCTACATACACTCATTGAAAATCTGCCACTTCAAGTAATGTCATATTTAAACCGTTCTGTTTGGATGTGTGGGTGGGCGTCAAATTCTACAACCATACACAGTTAATTTGATCTCATCTGCTGTCAGCTATACTGTGTTCAGCATCCACGGCTTAGACGAATGACAATGAATAGACTTTTGAACACAATGTAAAGCTGATCTGAACAAAAAGATGATTGAACGTTTTACATCTGATAAAAAATGATACAGGCATATTCATGCACATTATTTCCACTGCCCACCTGTTTGAAAAAATGAAAATCACGACCTATAGATAGGGTCCGTGTTATACACACATCTATGTAAATACCATACATCCTTTGTGGCACCTGGCTCAGCCTGTCAGTCTGCCGGTCTTTCTGCCTGCCTGCCTGTCTGTATCTGTGTCTGTCTGTATGTCAGTGAGTTCATTGAAACTTTCCCACACAGCTGTTGTGGAACTTTCACTGCCAAAAAAGGCTTCCAGCCCTGGTATTATTAAATTCTCAGTCAAATATTTTTTTCTCCTCTCTAAAATTTGGTTGTGTATGTTAAGAGGCAGGACACAATGAATGACTAGAAGAGAACAGGACAGGGCAGTGTGGTCTATGAATTAACCAGCCTTCGAGCCCAATACCACCCCAGCCACAGCTCAGTCCCAGACCCAGCCTCTCCAATAAGTAAGGGGTCTGCTCTTTGACTGACCGTTCCATCCTCTGATCTCAGGGTGGATACCCCAGGCACTGAGGGTCGTACAGTGGCCAGTCTCTACCCCGAGGGTAGGAGGAACGTACTGTTGATTGCCTCCTTTAGGGCCCAGGGTTGACCGATCTGCTGAGTCAGACAGACAGGAGACGAGCGCCCAAGGCAGAGTGAAATGTGGATCTCTCTACGTCATCCTCAGACAGCCGTCAGTCTGCCATCAGTCCATGTTGGGGCAGCTGAGAGGATGTGATGTGCTGATTGAAGTGGACGTGGTGAGATTGGACGTGGTGGGGTAGGTAAGGACAGCCGGACGTGGTGACCGTGCAGCAGCAGTCTACACTGTGATGTTAACCAAGTCTGATGTCGCATTTTCATCGATAGTGCAATCTCAAGGTCTCATCCTCCTCTGATAATCAGGCATGTGGCTCTGAAGTAGACAATGAGCTGGATGCAATAAAAGTAAAAAGGTCGTTTTGAAATATTCATATTTCTATGTTGATTAAATGAATGTTAAATAGTGTATTTCACAATCTATACATACTCCATATTTGAGAAAACACTATAAGGAGTATAATGACACTAAGAGGTTGTCTGTATCATGTACAGTTCATCGATCATAGGGTCTAACAGGAGGCATGTATAAGTCTAAAAAGGGCTTAAAATGGCCAATTTCATTATGATTTTCAGAAACGTTGTTTGTGATAGAAATGTAAAAGGCATGTTAAACATCAATTGAGTTCCTATGTGTGAATTGCCAGAACAATCTGGGATACCAAAAATATCTTCCGCTCCAGTATTTGAATGTGTAGGTCGAACTGACAGGTAGTTTTGTCCAAGACAGTTTGCTCTCCTACATTGCCCTTTACTATGTTTGCTCCACAATAAGGCCACTTTGTATACAGTAGGTGCACTCCTCCTGGGCTAAGAACAACAACTAAATATGAGAGCCCCTGCATGGTCCATGGTTCAGCAAGGAGCTGGGACAAACAAATACAAGGTGGTTCTCTGAAGGTTTACGTACAGTACATTTGGCTTTACTGGAATACAGTGACGTGATGCATGAACTTGTTTGCGTCCTGACTCCACCAGATTTGACTCATTAACTTCTAAACATGTAATGGGCCCTCCCAGGTCCCTGCAGGTCTTTCGTCTTGGTCTTTCGTCTTGGTCTGTCACAGATCTTCACAAATAATGACTTAAGTTGGATAACTTTATATTTCGGTAAAAAAAATATATCATTTTTGAGTAGTTCACAAGTTGCTGGGGGTTTTGTTTTGTACGCCGGCTGATGCATCTTTTGTTCCATCAATGCATAATTAAAGTTTCTCCCCCTTTGGCAATGGCCACATGGCTGCATATCAGAGATGCATGTCTCCAGTACCAGAAAAAGGATTAATGTGGGCAGTTAATTGCTAACACCAAAGTGTGCAATGTTGTTAAAAAAATAGAATCCCCCACATTAAGAATTCATCTCAGGTTAAATTCCACCATACTCTGCCTGCTAGCTGGGGAGTGCATTGTGACAACACAGACATACATCATTTGGTTGTCTTTAGAACACAGTAGAATGTGTACACCTTCTTGGTTATTGAAAATATAGCCTCTTTATCTAGTGGAGAAATGACCAAAGAGCAGTGGGGTCAAACATTGAAACACGGTAAAAGGGAATTCAAGGTATACATTGATAAAGTGTGAGAAAATCATATTCATGAATACATGTTGTTGAAGAGTACATTGGGATTCATTTAAACCAAGCTCAGAGGGGACAAGGAGGAGTGCAGCTAAAGCTTAGGAGGCTAAACAGCAATGAAAAGCCAGAGAAATGCTTTTTAGCCGCTGGCATATTAACTGTCTCTTTCATCCCATTAGCACTGTTGCTATTTCATTGAACGGCCCTGCCAACCCCCCCCCCCCCCCCCCCCCCCAACCAACCGGCACTGCCATATTGTTCTCAGAGCAATCAAATCATGTTTTTCTTTCGACCACTCTGCATGATGCCATGTTCCTTCGTGAGAGTTCCTATTCAAAGTCACAGTGCATCACAGACCGTATTGTGTCTGTCCTTTTCTGTTCTAGGATAACAAAACACGTGTCATTTTAGACCGTGTATGTGTGTGTGTGTGGGTGTTCATTCACACCCAGTGCATGCAGGACTGAGACTCCCTAACATTTGAGCTGGTCTAAATTGCAATCCTATCTGAAAGACTAAAAGTCCCCCAACTTGTCCAACAAGAATCCGTCCTAAGAACAGACAGTCAGATGTCAGTCTAGAACAGGACTTTGATGTTAGACCTTTGGCATGTCTGCTGTCTCATCTCTCCAGACTCCCCTGCAATCTCCTCTGATGTGGTTCTCTGATGGAGAGTGTCCTGGGAATCGCTCTCTGGTGAATGTCACATCTAAGGACCAGGCTCGCCTGACAGAGCTCATCTCGCCTGGAGGAAGGAGGTGGATCCACACTCTCAAGCCGAAAGGCCGTGAAAGAATTGAGTCAGTGCTTGGAGAGCGAGAGAGAACACTTTAACTTCCCCGGTTCTAAGATTTCTACTGTCGTGTCCCTGTCATGTTGAGTAACCCAGTAACCAATGACTGTTCACAGTAGTATAAATCAAATTGAATGTGCTTGACATTATGGCATTGTTGTTGACATTAACATGGATTGGCATCATATCAGGCTCTCTGGGGAGAGAAAGCATTTGCACCCTGCTCTTTTCACATTGATTCAACTACAACATGCAGACATTTGTGGCTGACTGGCATGTACATATAGTAGCCCTTCGTCAGTGACCTTTGGCTGAATGAACTTGGAATAGAAATGCCTTGTCGGCCCATAATACATTAGGGTTTCCAATTGGGCCAGGTAGGTAGCGATGGAAGCTGTGGTTTAAGGGTTGTACTGGTGGGGATGTGGCCAGTGCTTGGGGGCTGTGCGCCTGAGCTGTAAACTCGACTTACGGTTTTGTTTGGCCTGGAGCAAGGTGCTGTACCTATTATGCTTTAGTGAAACTGAAAATGCATTTGCAAGGGAGTTGGATATGGGAAAAGAGAAAAAAAACACAGGCAGAATTAATGACTGTCATTTTTCTCTATGGTCCCTCATGCTGGCAAGAAAACAAGTTATTTCCCATATGTGTAGCGTTAATATTCAATGGATAAATACATTTTACTTGTAACAAAGCGTCTCAAGATTATGTTGCCAAGCTAAAATGGAAAGTGAGGGAGGAGAAACGAGGAGGGATTGAGGTGGAAGCAACACTATTCTGAGTCACCAATGTTCTCAATCATCTTTCTTAAGATGGCAAAGTCATAAATGTCACGTTTCAAATGTAATCATTCAACCACCTACAACGCACAGACGGAGATTACAAAGAATTCAAGAGTTTAAAAATAAGTTAGATTTTTTTTGTGGGGGAGGAAATGAGAACTTCGGCAGTGCAGCAAGTGAAACCAGATTTGAGAGACTACTATAACAGTATGTTGAAGTGAACAGAAAACTATTTTGCCAACAATCAGTCAACTTGAAGGTGAATATTCGATGCATCTGAACTTCTGGTCCAACTCCAATATTGTGCTCATGCAGCTCATATAGTTCAACAATATTTGTAGAACTGGAAAAACAAAAGAAAGTAAAAGTGAGGGGTGTAATGGTTGAAATCCTAATCCACTTGAAATGGTGGCAGGGAATGTGGTCGAAATTGCATGGAGTTGTTTAAAAAAAGTGAAAGTGGAGTAAGAAAAGGGGCCTTTGTACAGTGAAGTTAATGGAAAGGTTTGTTGGCCATTTGGTGAGCAGCATCCATCCACATTCCATACAAGGTTAAGGACGGATGGTTTCTGACATTATGACACAGTGCATTAGGATACGTGTAGGTGGAGAGAGTTGAGAGGGTGATTACTGAATGAATAACGGGGATAATAAACTATTGGGTTAGATACAGTATGTCTGGGTGTCATGTATCTGTTCTCTCTTCACGCCAAGGCATGGAGTGGAATCTATTATCAGAAGAAGACAAATTGGGTTGTTTTCAGACCCCATGGTTCCCTATACCTGAGCTGAAATCAATCATCGGTCACTGTTGACATAGCAGCCTGGAGTCCTTTAAAACCCTTCTCCCACCATCGTCGGCACTTTGTCAATACAAATAAATAGATACATTCCTGTAGGTTTTCAGTAACTATCAGTCCTTTCTCATTTTCCGCATGGTTGCGGTGGGTCAACAGGATCCTGGGCTTAGGCCTGGTGTCTGGGCAGCAGTTGCTTGGGCCCAGTGTCTGAGCTGCCCGCCCGCCCTCCCTCCCTCCCTTCCTGACGGGCTGCCTCTCCTCCCCTGCAGTTTGAGGTCGGTAGGGCCTGATCACTCCTGTCAGCCTGTTTACAGTTAGCCTGCAGAACCCCGCTTTGCACTAGAGACTCCACACATTATAACAACACATCTATTGATACTGGTACCCTACACACATACATTATAATACATAAGATAAGTACTCATTAAGAGGCTATGGCACAAAGGCCAGTACACATCATTGATTGAACAACTGTTCACATTTACCAATAGTTAATTTATTCATTTTGGACTCTAAATATAGTAACCTTTAATCACCCCCTAAAGCAACTTTGTAACCTCCTCTGACGTAATCAGTTTGGAGTTAATTATGCTATTAACTGTGTGGCAGTGAGCCGTAGTATAATTCAATATACAAACCGGGCATACGACGGGTGGAATATACAAGCAAATTACTACAGAGCTGGACATTGTTCATACAAGGGGAACAGGTTAAACAAGAGGCATAAATTCACTTTTACAGATAATCCTCCATTAAATAAAGGTTATATGTAAATAGGAACCTGTTTAGCTCCAGGAACAGGAGTGGTAGAAAGGTTACAAAGCGAAAACAACAACGATGGTATTATTAATTGTTATAAGCAATCTCATAGATAATCCACTTAATTACATTGTTATTTCCTCTCCAACAACAAAGGAAGCATATTTTTATTTTTCACCACTGTGAGTGAAACACGGCGTGTACATAGACTATAGACCAAAGGTGTCAAACTCATTCCATGGAGGTCCGAGTGTCTGCGGGTTTTAACTCCTCCCTTATACTTGATTGATCAATTAAAGTTGATGATTAGTTAGGAACTCCTGGTCACCTGGTTGTCTAGGTCTGACTTCTCCAAAAGCTAATTGGAGTCAGGAGCCAGCTAACCTGGAGACCAATCAATGAGACGAGATTGTAGTTAGAGCTGCCTTGCCCTATAAAAAACACTCACAAATTTAAGTTTCTCATTCATAAGAAGCATTGCCTGATGTGAACCATGCCCTGAACAAAAGAGATCTCAGAAGACCTAAGATTAAGAATTGTTGACTTGCATAAAGCTGGAAAGGGTTACAAAAGTATCTCTAAAAGCCTTGATGTTCATAAGTCCACAGTAAGACAAATTGTCTATAAATGGAGAAAGTTCAGCACTGTTGCTACTCTCCCTAGGAGTGGCCGTCCTGCAAAGATGACTGCAAGAGCACAGCGCAGAATGCTCTGAGGACTTCTTCGGGATCGGTGTCCCTTCCACGGGAAGGTTGAGCTAACATAGGCCAATGAGATTAGCATGGGGTTGGAAGTAACAAGACAATTTCCCAGGACATAGACATATCTCATATTGGCAGAAAGCTTACAGTCTTGTTAATCTAACGGCACTTTCCAATTTACAGTAGCTATTACAGTGAAAGAATACCATGCTATTGTTTGAGGAGAGTGCACAATTTTGAACATGAAAAGTTATTAATAAACAAATTAGGGACATTTGGACAGTCTTGATACAACATTTTTAACAGAAATGCAACGGTTCATTGGATCAGTCTAACACGTATACTAATGCCATCTAGTGGCCAAAATCTAAATTGAAAAAAGAGACCTGAGACCTGAGCCAACTCCCCATGCTTACCGGAGAGCGAGAGGGACCGGGCAGGCACCGTGACTCGCGGCTCTGGCAGCTCAGGACAGACTGGCGGCTCTGGCAGCACTGGACAGGTGGGAGCACCTGTTGGGAGAAGACTGAGAGACAGCCTGGTGCGGAGGGCTGCCACCGGAGGGCTGGTGCGTGGAGGTTGCCACCGGAGGGCTGGTGCGTGGAGGTGGCACCGGATAGACCGGACCGTGAAGGCGCATTGGAGCTCTTGAGCACCGAGCCTGCCCAACCTTACCTGGTTGAATGCTCCCCGTAGCCAGGCCAGTGCGGCGAGGTGGAATAGGCCGGGCAGGCACCGTGTTATGCCGTGACCCCGGTGCGTGTGCATAGCCCGGTGCGGTACATTGCAGCGCCTCGTATCGGCCGGGCTAGAGTGGGCATCGAGCCAGGTGCCATGAAGCCGGCTCAGCGCATCTGGTCTCCAGTGCGTCTCCTCGGGCCGGTGTACATGGCACCAGTCTTACGCATGGTGTCCCTGGTTCGTCAGCACAGCCCGGCTCTGGCAGCTCCTGGCTGACTGACGGCTCTGGCAGCTCCTGGCTGACTGACGGCTCTGGCAGCTCCTGTCTGACTGACGGCTCTGGCAGCTCCTGTCTGACTGACGGCTCTGGCAGCTCCTGGCTGACTGACGGCTCAGGACAGACTCGCGGCTCTGGCAGCTCAGGACAGACTGGCGGCTCTGGCACCTGTTGGGAGAAGACGGAGAGACAGCCTGGTGCGGAGGGCTGCCACCGGAGGGCTGGTGCGTGGAGGTGGCACCGGATAGACCGGACCGTGAAGGCGCATTGGAGCTCTTGAGCACCGAGCCTGCCCAACCTTACCTGGTTGAATGCTCCCCGTAGCCAGGCCAGTGCGGCGAGGTGGAATAGGCCGCACTGGCCTGGCTACGGGGAGCCGTCAGTCAGCCAGGACCTGCCAGAGACGTCAGTCAGCCAGGAAGTCTCCCAGAAGTCTCAATTCTCAAACATTGATTTCAGTATTTACCAAGGTCATTGATAAGAACTCCAACAACACTCCAACAACACTCCAACAACATTTGTGCTGCATAAATAGGTAGCCCCAGTGGTGCATTTTGCTCATCGATGTGGAGACGAACATCCTTTAGAGACTCACATAGACACTTAGCCCATTGGCTAGCTGGTATTGTCCCTCATTCAGGCATCCATCAGGTTATTTCAGGCGATGAATCATTGTACTACAGTGATGTCACTCCACTAAATCAATGGTGTCTGTGACAGAGCTGTGAGAGAGCATATTCCTCTGGCATCACTTCCTTGTTTGACTAGAAGTCTAACATTGTCCTATACAGTGTTCTCAAAAACCCTCCTGTAATCTTGATGTTTATTCACTACCTTGTTTTGTATGTTTTCTCTGCGGTGACCATTTTTCTTCATGTAAAAGCACATGAAGTCCTCTGGTACTGTGGGTGTAGTAATGTATTGAAGTTGAAAGTATGCCAGACCCGCAGTCAGGACCCAGTGCGTCACCTGCTTTTGTTGCGTCAGCATCGTTATTTATGACTGCCCATGGCTGAGCAATGGCAATATGTTACCGTTAGCCCTCCTGCAAGGTTAGTCCTGCCATGGTGTTAGAATTGATTCATCATGAATTGCTTCTTCTCTTATTAATCCCAAACTGAATAATGCTGTACACTCCGCTTGAATGCGGTTATAATAATTAACCACTCACAGAGGGCCAATTGCCCTGCACAGATGTGATCTCTATAGGAAGACTGCTCGGTCGTACACGTAACTATACTCATACAAGGTGATGCATAGATTTTGGAATGAGACAATTAGCAGAACAGAACATTTTACAATATTTTGTGGCTGGACAGTGTGTTTTTTGTTTGTTTGTTGCCATTCCATGTATGTTTTTCTGTTAGTTTTAATGTGCGTGGGTTGACTTGGTGTACCAGTCTGTTGGGTGCAGCACCATGGCCATCATGCCAGACAGAGAGAGAATGCTTGTGGGCCTCAGAACAGAAGATCAATGCTAACTGGCTCGCCTTCGAGCACACACACAGACAGTCGCTAGCACTGTCATTATCATACCACCTCCACAGTATGTCTACTGCCTACAGTATGTCTGCTAGCCCTAGTTAGATAAGCCTAAACAGACAGCTAGAATTATATTTATAGAAATGCTTTATGTGTCATTCAATCTTCAGAGAAGTATGGACGTTTCTATTATTCAGAATGAGAAATTCCATATCTGCCTCCCAGGTGGCACAGTGGTCTAGGGCACTGCATCGCAGCGCTAGCTGTGCCACCAGAGACTCTGGGTTCCCGCCCAGGCTCTGTCGCAGCCGGCCGCGACTGGGAGGTCCGTGGGGCGATGCACAATTGGCCTAGCGCCGTCCGGGTTAGGGAGGGTTTGGCAGGTAGGGTTTGGCCGGTAGGGATATTCTTGTCTCGACTCCTGTGGCGGGCCGGGCGCAGTGCACGCTAACCAAGGTCGCCAGGTGCACGGTGTTTCGTCCGACACATTGGTGCGGCTGGCTTCCGGGTTGGTTGCGCGCTGTGTTAAGAAGCAGTGCGGCTTGGTTGGGTTTTGTTTCGGAGGATGCATGACTTTTGACCTTCGTCTCTCTCGAGCCCGCACGGGAGTTGTAGCGATGAGACAAGATAGTAACTACTAATAATTGGATACTATGAAAAAGGAGGTAAAATTTTAAAATATATAAATATATCTAGAAAAAAATCTGTTTTTTTGTTTAAGACCAGGCACCACACCCTAATAAGGATTTTTTTTAAAGTCTTAATCAACTTGTATCAGTTGAATGTAGACAGAATTAGAATGATTTTTTGTATATTTCCTTTTGTTTAAATATTGTATAAAAATATGCAAGTGATGCAATATATCATTACAGTTTTTTTACAATTGCTAACAAGCGTTTGCCTATACTTAAGATACTTTTTCTAAACTCTTAACACCTACATCACACAATTAGCCAAATAGTTCATTTTCTGCTCAAAACCACATTTTGTTCATTTAAATACCAACTCTACATTTCAAAATGCAAAACAAACTTTCTCGACATTCACTAACTCTATCAAAACACGGTAAACCCGACTCAATATCCAATCATTCTGTCAAAACACTAGCACATGTTTTCTATCTAAGAGGTTCATCGTCAATCATAGGACAACAACTTTCAAAATACTAACAGTTGATGGCATTACAAAAACTGCATTACTTTCATGTTTCAGTTCTACATGCATACAATAGATAATATGAAATCCATTGTCTTTTACTTTAAACCACTCTACAGTGTTGAATGTGTGCGTTTTTGGTAACATACTATCTAAAAGTGAATGAGTCATCTTTACTTTATAGAATGTACAGTATAATTTTTTTTAAGTGAGGCTAATGACAGAATTGCTGCAGTAAAAGCTTTATTAGCAACATGAAATTGCTGCCAGTGATCAACAAAAAACACACCATACATGGCCTTTGGTTCCAAATGTGTAAAAATGAAACACAATTACAGTAAAACAGGCACAGAAGGGAAAAAACACAAAAATGCATAGTCCTGTTCTAATCTATACAATCTTCAGCATTATGGCCACATGTTCTCATCCCCATCACATCTCATGTCCCCCTAACTTTGCACCTTGGATAGAAACGCTTGGCACGCCTTATCCACCCCTGGCAGTCTTCAGCTGAGATGTCTCTGCAGCCGGCATCCGTTGCATCCAGGAGGGACATTTGGTCATGTGGCCGATGTTCGTACACTTTCTACCTTCAGGTTGAAAAAAGGCGAGTAGGGGGGGAGGGAAAGGGAAACCCTTCTTAGGTGAGCTGCAAACCAGTTTGTGATTGCATGTGAATGGTGGAATGCTTCATTGTCCCCATTCAATCACACATGTCCTAATGTTTCCTCCCACCTGTTCCCTTCCTGCTTCTGGCACCAGTTGTTGGTGGAGGTCATCTAAAAACAAGTGTTGTTCTGCAGGACCAAACCAGCACTCGAGATGGCAGCACACATTGTGATATTTACTCCTCTCTGACCCGACACGTCAACGGTGGCCCTTTTCCTGATGATGTTTCTGCCCCGCCGACGTGTTTTCGCCAGGTTAAACCCTGCCTCGTCTACATAAATTATTTCACGTGGGGTCTGATTAGCCTCCAACTCCATGACTCTCTGAAAGAAATTAGACACAGTATGTGTAAATGCTTTTCAGTATGTCCTACTGTATGTACTGTAACCCATGTTTACATGTAGAGTGGCATAGTGTAAAGCTCACTATAGAACAAGACATATTAGATAGAAACCATACCTGGACGTATTGGTGCCGGAGTTCCTTGACCCGCTCACTGTTCCTTTCAAAATTAACTGTGTTTCATTCGAACTCTGTGTTTGGTCAGAGTCCAAACAACGGTAGTCAGGCTGATACTTTCCACATTGATGGTGGCTCTTATTTCATCAGTGACAACAGCTCTTACTCTCCTTTGAACACCACCACACATTCTTACTCCTCTCCCCCTACCTCTCCTTCTCCCTTGTCCTGGTCCAGCTACTCCTCTGCCTGGTCCAACTACTCCTCTCCCTGGTCAAACTACTCCTCTCCCTGGTCCAACTACTCCTCTGCCTGGTCCAACTACTCATCTCTCTGGTCCAGCTACTCCTCTGCCTGGTCCAGCTACTCCTCTCCCTGGTCCAACTACTCCTCTGCCTGGTCCAACTACTCGTCTCCCTGGTACAGCTACTCCTCTCAATGGTCCAACTACTCCTTCCCTGGTCCAGACATAATTTTTTCTCTATCTGCTCCTCTGTTTTGTTCAGTATCCACATTGAACAAAATCAATCCAAAGAGTTCCCTGTGTATGTCCATGTAATTTAAAGAACTTCACCACCTGGCTATATCTCTGATTGAGATTGGAATCACCTGTGATTGGTTTATTTTACACAACTTACAGTAAATCAGCTATTTCTCATTGTTTCAATATTCATAAAAAAATGCTTATCAGCTGTTTCAATATAGCTTTTGAGCTGCTGTTGTTGCAGAAGTACAGGCTTTATACTATATTTAAGGTTTTGAACATTAGGTCTTCATTTCTGGCATGCTGTGTGCAAGTATTTGTAAATAAGACAAGAAAGATCCATAATTCTGGTATTGAGTAAGCTTGTATGTAAAGACAATTCAAGCATTTTAGAAACGTGTTAATTGACTGCATATTCTGTGAAAACAACATGAATTGTGTTCATGGTATGGTCCACAGCAGATGGATGTTGTGCTAATTGTGTTTAGAGTTTTGAAAATGTGACTACAGATTGGACAAAAGGATGTTAGCAAATGTTAAAATAAAAAATAAAATAAAGTAAATATGCACATATTTACATATATTGGAAATAAATTTTTCTGGAAATTGGATGAAGTCAGCCTCAATATTTTGATTAAAATTTGTTAAGACACTGGACTTAATCACACCAGATTATGGATAATTACTTTTTCATATTTCCATCTGTAAAATACTAAATTGGCATGTAAAATGTATTTTTTGCAAATTCTTTCAAGGTAATGTTATCAAGAATAAAAAGTTTACAGCATATGAACATTTCCCTTTGATTAAGTCTGGAGAATATATCTAAGGATAACAACAAACGTTGGTGAATGTAAATGCTTCTGAAGCTGAGAATGTTTTGGGGGGCATGTGGGAAGAGTCTGACTATCGGGAATGCAGTTAAAGACAAGTACAGTACACTGAATTTAGCCGACCAATCGTCGAACGTCTATTTTGACCAGGCCCTCAGTGTCCGGTCTGGAGCATGAAATCATGAGCTAGGCTGGTCGGCTACTGCGTAGCAACCTAGTGGTGCCAAAAGCCTCGGTCTGCCCTAGAAAGCCTATGTAAATTACAATCGGCAGAATGGCCAAATAAATGTGTTTTTGACGTCCGTGTTTCTCATGATCAAATTCGAACACCACAGTGATTTAAAAGAAAAAAGTTTGCTACAAATAGAGATATATAATTAAATTGAATAGTGCTTCAAATTCAAATACAAATTAGTTTTCCGTAGGAATACGTGGATGACGGCGGGTGCTATCACTATCTACTGGTCTCAATGTCTATGATTTTGATCCATTCACCAAAGTAAGTTACGACATCCACTGAGTTTACAAAACATTAAGAACACTTGCTCTTTCCATGACAGACTGATCAAGGGAATCCAGTTGAAAGCTATAATCCCTGATTGATGCCACTTGTTAAATCCACTTCAGTCAGTGTACATGAAGGGGAAGAGACAGGTTAAATAAGGATTTATAAGCCTTGAGACAATTGAGACATGTCGAGTCCATGCCCCAATGAATTGAGGCTGTTCTGAGGGTGAAAGGGTGGGGATGCAACTCAATATTAGGAAGGTGTTCCTAATGTTTGGTATACTCAGTGTACAGTCCAGTTTGTACCATTCTCTATGAGATGGGCTTTACAACTACTGTATGTGTGATTCACTTTAGTGAGCTTTGAAATTACGGATGTATGTCCATTTAACATTTTTAAATTCCTGAAATATTGATGCCAGAGAGTAGCATGATAAAATAAAGAAAATATACATTTACGTTATGTTTTTGACATTTTTATGTTTACTTCTATAAAGTTCTCATTATTAAAGGACCAAAATACCAACAAAAATATAAACACAACGTGTAAAGCTGAAATAAAAGATCACAGAAATGTTCCATACGCACAAAAATAGTATTTCGCCAAAATGTTGTAATACACATTTGGTTACATTCCTGTTAGTGAGCATTTCTCATTTGACAAGATAATCCATCCACCTGACAGGTGTGGCATTTCAAAAAGCGGATTAAACAGTATGATCATCACACAGGTGCACCTTGTGCCGGGGATAATAAAATGCCACTCTAAAATGTGCAGTTTTGTCACACAACACAATGCCACAGATGTCTCAAGATTTGAGGGAGCTTGCAATTGGCATGCTGACCCCAGGAATGTCCAACAGAGCTGTTGTCAGAGAATTGAATGTCACAACGTAGTTTTAGATAATTTGGCAGTACGTCCAACTGGCCTCACAACCGCAGATCACGTGGTTGGGCCTATGCCCTCCCAGGCCAATCCATGGCTGCGCACCAGCCCTGTCATTTGAAATCCATAGACTGGGGCCCGATAAATGTAGATTTTTCTTCTATGAACTGTAACTCAGTAAAATCTTTGAAATTGTTGCATGATGTATTTATATTTTTGTTAGGTATTAGATGCAAAAGCTCTGACGAAGGCCGTGAGGCCGATAGGTAAGCTTATTAAATATCAGTGATACTATCAAGAGCCGTGTGCGGTTTCCTTTTTCCATCTTGTTCAACTGTTGCCATGCACCTGCAAGGAGATTGCTCAGATGTGCGAGTGCAAAAATGGCATTTCAGCCTGTGGTGCCTGGCATAAGGCTGCAGTACGCAACTTTTTAGGCAACCTGACCAAATTCACATAGAAATGTGAGTTATAGATCTGTCCTTCTCAATGAAAGCAAACACAATTGGCCCAGCACCTTCCGGGTTAAGAGAGGGTTTGGCTGGGGTAGGCCGTCATTGTAAATAAGAATGTGTTCTTAACTGACTTTTCTGAGTTAAATAAAATACAAATACAAATAAAGCAGGTCTATGCTCTATTGCTATGCTTCTTAAGTTTAGTTTACTTTCAGTTGTGTACGCCGGCTTCAAACAGCTCAAAATACAATATTTTGGGTTATGTAAAAAAATATTTCACAGCGGTTTGGATGGTACAATGATTTTCTACACTATACTTTATTGTTTCGTCACATAAACAACAATTAGGAGAACTATTTGAAAACAGGAAATGGCACCGCGATTTCTGCATTTTGCTCCTTTAATTGTTGCTGAAATGTGGAATCAATGAAGTCAGTGCACATACTGTATATCTAAAAAGTATTCAGCAATTTGGCAGAAGCAAAAGTGAGGCTTTCCATTTAGTATAGCTAAATGTTTGCTGCTCAGCTGCCAAAACGACATCTCTATGTTAATTAATTGTTGCATAATTCATGTGTTACATTTGATTTGGCAGTGATAGAATAGGACCTGTGTAGAATTACTGTACTCCTCCAAATGTGGTGATGCACATTTCAATCCTCCTCCGTTGTAATTGTATTAAGTTACAAAGAGGAAGAAGGAAGTCTCCTCACAATTCTCCTCTCCTTAGGTTTGCAAACAGTAGAATAGGCTGCTTCTTTGAACCACACCATTGAATCGTATGGGTTTATGAGTTATGATTATAAAATGCAAGACGATAACATTCTATAATGTACACTATTACCATTATTTATACGGACTTGAAAAAATGCACAAAGATGCTATATCTACGTTCACAAATTAATTGATATAAGTAGTATCATATTTATTACCAATTGTGGTACAACCTAATACGTTTGATGCTTCCTTTCCTCTTCCTCTTCTACTGCATTTCATGTTCATTCCTATCATTTGCTCCATGAAGCGCATTTAGTAGGGCCAACAATCAATCAGAAGTCAGAAAAATCAGAGTTGGTATATGTTACTAATGGTTCATTGTTTAACAACAGCACATTCATGTTGTGGCATGTTTCTGCTTGACTTTGTAGATCATATTTGCTACCTCCTTCGGGTTAACTATTAATAGGGCTATAAATATGAGTGGTAACCTCTTGAACACAGCTCCAAAGAAGGCAGATACCAGTGTATCCCGTTTCCATGATGTTTATTGGGCCCTTACTAAACCATTGTGCAACAACGCCGATGAAGCAAAACAAGCACAAAAAGTCAACTTAGCTCTGTTGGCAAAGTCATTACAGCCTAGAATATATCATCGACGTACTGCAGCTAGGCTATCCTTAGCTGAAACCTCTCACTGCAATACAAACCCCGACGGTTCAGCAAGAATCACATGGCACTCTCGCTGCCGCCATTCTTGTATTTTTCACATTGAGTGCACTTCTGCCAGGTGTGGATAATAAAGGGGCTCTCGCTCCACTCGGTGGCCTGGAAAGAATGGAGGGATGTGTGTGTTCCAGCCAGCCAGGTCTGGAGAAGTGGTTCTGAGTCTGACGGCCCAGCCGGACCAGGCTCAGTGCCGTCAGCCTGTTGGGGGATGTATGGAGGATATACAGTACAGTCTGGCCAGGCAGCCACACGGGCTGAAACAGATGGATTTATTACTACTGTACATGAAATCCACTCGTAAGGAGGCTCAAATGGAAACCACATATTCTGACCAGATCTATTTGATATAAAGGCCATTTTATTTTATTTATTCAACACGCCAGGATAGTCGACTAAGTAACAATTGCCATTGCTTTACAGAGATTTCCTTTCTTTACATACAACACAAGTGTCACGTCCTGACCTTAGTTCCTTTTGAATGTTTCTATTTTAGGTTGGTCAGGGCGTGAGTTGGGGTGGGCATTCTATGTTTTGTTCTTGTGTTTATATTTCTATGTGTTTGGCCTGGTATGGTTCCCAATCAGAGGCAGCTGTCAATCGTTGTCTCTGATTGAGAACCATACTTAGGTAGCCTGTTTTCCCACTCTTGTTTGTGAGTGGTTATTTTCCGTTTCAGTGTTTTTCACCATTCGGGACTGTTTCGTTTTTCTTTATTCGCTTGTTCGTTTGTTTCCTGTGTTCAGTGTAATAAATATGACGAACACTTACCACACTGCATATTGGTCCGATATTTCCTACTCCTCCTCAGAAGAGGAAGACGATAACCGTTACAACAAGTTGCAAAGAGTGAGAGTGCATAGAGCATTCCAAACGGTGATCATGTGCTTGTGCTGTCCTGATGTGTCAATTTATACTGTGCGTCTTCCTTGTTTTATTCAGCAAAACAGAGGGGAACTCAATCGTGGTGATAGAAATGGAATAAGAATCGTTGAAGCATTTAGATTGAACCTGTCATAGCCCAACACTAAAGGTAAAGTACGGACTGGTTATCTAAGAATCCTGAGGGGGATCATTCTCTCTTGACTGTCACCATCGCTGCTGGAGTGAGAATGAGAATGCACAGGGACAGAAGATTGTCTAACTGTGAGCAACTCTCTGCCTACTCTCGAGGTAGAAAACCAGACAAATAACTTCTCGCTGACGTTGTGTAAATGAGCAAGTGTTCCCCTGTGTGAGGGACGGAAAGGAGGTGAGAAGGGGGACAGAGAGAGAAAAAGAGGAACAAGCGAAAGAGCGCTATTTGGAGAAGTAGGAAAGGTGTGAGAGAGAGAGAGAGACATGACAGTCATGCCACCAAATCATGAGAACCATCTCACTGGACCACCAAGACCCAGGAAAACGAGCAATATGGTGACTTGAAGAAAAAGTTCAGACTGTTCCTAATCTTCCTGTTTGGTTTATTTAAGAAGCCCCTTCAAATTTCCACAGAGGCTGGAGATGGTGGTGGGATGCCGGGAACAGCACAATGGCCTTGCCACGAATTGTGCTGGAACCTGAACAGTGACAGACTTCTCAGACTGATTGGCACTTATGAGACAAACCTCTCTGAGACTGCTACTGAGTTCACCTCCATGTCAATGCATTCTACGTGGAGAGGGAGGACAAATTGAGGGCATCATGCAAGATGATTAGACAGGGAATGAGAAACACGATATTACTGCTTGGTGGCCGCCACAGAATACTATTTTCAGTCTGCATTCCAAATGACAGTGGTTCCCAACCTTTTTCGGTTGCAGTACCTCCAACTGAATTTTGCTCTGCCCGTAGTACTCCTGAAGTACCCCTTCATGTGCATTTTACCAGTAGGTCTATAGTCTCATGAGTCTTCACAAACACCCCTTGTGGATAGGCAAAGTACCCCTGGTTGGCAGCCACCGCCTTAGTGGGCCCTAGTTACAAGTAGTGAACAATAAAGGGAATCCAGTGCCATTTCAATTGGAATGCAGCCTGTGTTTGTCATCCTGAAACAGATGCAGGGATAACTTCCGGTGATCTGATTTCTCCTTAATGGCCACATCAGGAGGGACCACTTCATTTCACAAACTTTACATAATTCTAAATATTGGCACTAATTGTGGAATCAGGAACTGTATCTGTATTATAATTGCCTGTAAGGTAATTACTTTAAGAGCCATATAGAGATATGCTTTCAACACTTCAAGACGTGTGCATGATTTCAGAATGACTAAAGTCGTAATTAGGCTATTGTACCAAGATGTGTATGATTTCAGTAAGGAAACACGCTACCACGTACAAACTATCTTCCTTTGTGTGCAATCAGTGAAAGCATTACCATGTTTATCTCTCAATGCCACAAGGATGAAGTGAAGTTTAGGTTAGCGCTTTAGGTTGGTAGCATGGCCGACTTCGAATGCAGCAACTAAGCATTCTTCTTATAAGCTAATTAATTGAGTCTATACCAAATATGCAGTAAATCTGATTTATGGTTGATGAGAAGAAGCATTTTTGCTAATGTGCATCTATAGGTACAGTGAAGCCATATTTGATTTAAACAAAAGACAATTCTCAAACCAAAGACTGATGTAATGAGTCAATACTAAATCTGGATTGAATCTGATATGTGGTTCATAAGGAGCAGATGATTGCAGATGATTTTGAACATTAGCGTAAATAATGAGTTGTTAATAGTTTCCTTGTTTTTTTTTATATTAAAAACAAATTCAGTGTGAGTCAACTTAGGGATATCGATGTTAGTGATGGCAAGTTTCAAGTTGATGGGCCACTGTGGAGTAGATTTACAGTGGTTCAAATTGACATTTCAAATCAGATTTTTTATTTGTCAATAACTCAGCCATATTTTGACCAATCTATTGACCAAGCTTTTCTCGAACTATGTTAAGACATGTACCCTGGGCCATTTGGTGACATGTGCCATATACCAATTAGTGTCATTTGGTACTATGGTTCATGAGAAGAAGAGTTGTGTAGTATTTTTAGCATATGCATCTACTGGTGCCATTGTTAAATGCATTATATTCTCAAACTCTTTAGGGACTATTTTGATGAGCCCAGACACCTAATTTGGAGTAAATATGACTTTTATTCCATGGGAAGAAGATTGTTTATGATTATTTTAAGCATTAGCATTACATACAGTTGAAGTCGGAATTTTACATACACCTTAGCCAACTACATTTAAACTCAGTTTTTCACATTTCCTGACATTTAATCAGAGTAACAATTCCCTGTCTTAGGTCAGTTAGGATCACCACTTCATTTTAAGAATGTGAAATGTCAGAATTATGGTACAGAGAATGATTTATTTCAGCTTTTATTTCTTTCATCACATTCCCAGTGGGTCAGAAGTTTTCATACACTCAATTAGTATTTGGTAGCATTGCCTTTAAATTGTTTAACTTGGGTCAAACGTTACAGGCAGCCTTCCACAAGGTCCCCACAATAAGTTGGGTGAATTTTGGCCCATCCCTCCTGACAGAGCTGGTGTAACTGAGTCAGGTTTGTAGACCTTGCTCGCACACGCTTTTTCAGTTCTGCCCACACATTTTCTATAGGTTTGAGGTTAGGGCTTTGTGATGGCCACTCCAATACCGTGACTTTGTTGTCCTTAGGCCATTTTCCATTTGGAAGACCCATTTGCGACCAAGCTTTAACTTCCTGACTGGTGTCTTGAGATGTTGCTTCAATATATCCACATAATTTTCCTACCTCATGATGCCATCTATTTTGTGAAGTGCACCAGTCACTCCTGTAGCAAAGCACCCCCACAGCATGATGCTGCCACCTCCGTGCCTCACGGTTGGGATGGTGTTCTTCGGCTTGCAAGCCTCCCCCTTTTCCCTCCAAACATAACAATGGTTATTATTATTATTATTTTTCTATTTTTTGTTTCATCAGACCAGAGGACATTGCTCCAAAAAGTACAATCTTTGTCCCCATGTGCAGTTGCAAACCGTAGTCTGGCTTTTTTTATGGCGGTTTTGGAGCAGTGGCTTCTTCCTTGCTGAGCAGGTTATGTCGATATAGGACTCGTTCTACTGTGGATATAGATAATTTTGTACCTGTTTCCTCCAGCATCTTCACAAGGTCCTTTGCTGATTTCTTTTGATTTTCCAATGATGTCAAGCAAAGAGGCACTGAGTTTGAAGGTAGGCCTTGAAATACATCCACAGGTACACCTCCAATTGACTCAAATTATGTCAATTAGCCTATCAGAAGCTTCTAAAGACATGACATCATTTTCTGGAATTTTCCAAGCTGTTTAAAGGCACAATTAACTTAGAGTATGTAAACTTCTGACCCACTGGAATTGTGATACAATTAATTATAAGTGAAATAATCTGTCTGTAAACAATTGTTGGAAAAATGACTTGTGTTGTGCACAACGTAGACGACCTAACCGACTTGCCAAAACTATAGTTTGTTAACAAGAAATCTGTGGTTGAAAAACGAGTTTTAGTGACTCCAACCTAAGTGTATGTAAACTGTAGTCAAAAAAGTGAATTGTTAATTATTTCCTTATTTTGTTAAAGGTATCATTGCCAAACTTAACATGGTTCATCATGGTAATGTCTTTGATGATTACAAAAAGTTTAAAGTTAATAAGCCATTGTTTAGTGGATTTAAAAAAATATTTAAATGGACACAACATCTGATTTCCTGATTTCTCAATAACTCAGCTTAACCAATCCCCTCTTTACCAATCCCCTCTTAACCAATCCATTTTTTGGTGTTATTTGTACTTACGGTTCATGAGAATACAGTTTTTTAATGTTTGCCAAAATTTCCAAGATTGAGGAAATTCTATCATCCTCCTATAAATTGTGTAGTACAGTCCTTGAGCTGTTCTTGTCTTTTGAAGTTCTGTATTATGTAATATTTTGTGTTTTGTGTGGATCCCAGGAAGAGTAGCTGCTGCTTCAGAAACAGCTAATGGGATCCTAATAAAGTACTAAATACTATCCTGACAGACCTAATGGGCCCTTAAAATAACTTTGTTCAGCATGAGGAAAGGCACCTACACACACTAGGTCAAACGGGGCGATGGATATGAGGGTTTAAGTGAGACTGCTTATAACAGCGCTACCTATAGGCCAATTTACTCATGGCCTCTGGTTTCTTTGTGCCAAAGTAGAAAAAAAGTGATCAATCTAAACTGGAGTTATTTGACCATAATAATATAAGAATAACAATAGGTTTCACAGCTTGGCTGCAAACCCCTAATAATATTTTGCCCAGAGCTCTTCTATTTTGAGAATACATCTTGTCAAATTTTACATAAGGGTTTCTTTGCCAACCGTCCATATCACAGTGATTTGTAGTAGACTATTTGGTAAGATATTTTAACAGAACAAAATACTAGATAACGAATTATCAGGAAAAAAATTGCATAACAGAGCAATTTAAACTCGTGGATTCTATCTTGCAAGTCCATTTGTTCAAGCAATTCAATTCACAATGAATTTCACTTGCCACCAAGCCTACATGTATCCAACCATTTTGAAGCGACAATGAAAGAGGATAATTGCAACCGATTTTAAACGGAGCTTATTTACCAAGTAAATAGACACCAGGCGAAAGAGGAGGGACTTGAAGGTACAATTTGCTGGGAATACCGAGGGTGTGCTTTCCAAGCACTTCAATCACAGAACAACGCGCGGTGGTGACCCACGCGTATGATTCCGTCCAGCCTTTTACATTTGCGCTCATACTTCCGACTGCGCTCAGCATACATGGAAAACGATTTCGCTTTGTGAATGTCCGCCGGGAACAGCTCATAAATTGCACTCACAAAAAAAACAGTTCACTTCGTAACTGTGTTTTGAAACAAGTCGAAAATGTGATTTTTCTCAAGGGGCATATAGAGTCGTAAAATGGTTTTGGGACCCAGCGTCTCCACAAGGAAATGGTAAGTGTGCTGAATGATTATTATTGTACATCGTAATTGAGCCCTTATGTGGAATTAGTCATATTTGTATTGTATAAAGTGTTTATAATTGACACTTATATATATTATCATGGAAGTTAATCGCAGGAGGGAGGACAGGACACTGACAGCCACTATATGTGCTGTTGTCCCTAACTTTTACACTAATGATGAAAAGTAGTTGTAAGTCCACTTTGTTTGGGAATCATGCTGTGCTGTTGCCCCAGTTTTTCATACACGTGTTGTGCCAACCACTGTATATTGGAGATGGCCTCCAGCACTGACATAATGTGTCATACTTGGTCATAATGTGTCATAATGCATTCCAAAAAAATATCAATGGATTATGGATTGTTGCTTACATTAGACCATCACTTGTATCATAGTTATTACAACCCCAGACCAAATGTATGCTATGAATATTGGAAACGGTCTACATTAAAAAAAGACTACAACAGCACTGCATGCCCATAGCTAGCCTACTTAAAATCAATAATTAGAATAGTCACATTTCACATTGTTTCAAAGTATGAAAGTTAATATCAAAATAACTACACACATTTGTCCACATTTTGCCTACAGTGCTATGTAATGGCCAATTGGTATGCGTGTGGTTGTTTATTTATGCATATGAACACTGCATTGAAGTTACATCTGACATTTACACTGGCACATTATGTAAGCTAGTCGTACAGGCTATTTGATGGAGCAATCAAGGTTAACCAATGCATCTTGATCAAAGGTACTCCAGCCGTGCCTTACCTCACCTGTCTCTAATAAAATCCTGATTACAATATAATGAAACCTTCTTTTAACATACAACTCAGTTCCAAAAGCTTTAACAAGAGCAATGTATTTGGTTTCATTTGAAAACAGCAAAACATTTTGTAGAATCAAAAAATGAAATGCAGTAAAAAGATGGGTTTACAGTTTTTTTCAATCACTTTGGTGCAATTGTCACATGTATGTGGTACATTTTCACAACTCTAAGCACAGAAATCTCAACAGATCATGAAAATGACTCATGTTTTCAAAATTCTAACAATTGACTGAGTACAACAAACACATTCACAAAGTCACTTGTTCACACCACACCACACCACGTCACACTATCTATTTGAATGCATATTTAATCTAAGTCTATAAACCCCTTTCACAGTTTTCACATTTTCCGGCCATAAAATGACATCTAAAAAAGGATTATGTTTGATTTTTTTACCTTCCGATCTACTCAACCTACTCCATACTTTCAAAGTGAAAGAAAAAGTATTCAACATTTAAAGGCGCACTATGCAGAAATCGCTCTGCCATTTCCTGGTTGCTAAAATTATAGTTTATGTGAGAAAACAATCAATTATAGAGTAAATAATCTTTCTACCATCTAAATCGCTGTGAATGCATTTATTGTATTTATTGCATACATTGTATTTTCAGCTGTTTGAAGCTGGTGTACAAAACCAAAAGTAAAAGATGCAAAAATGGACCTTAAGAACGAGAAGCATAGAAATAGCACACACATAACAGATCTACCTCTTCTTAGATTTATATTTCTATGTAAATTTGGTTGGGTTGCGCAAAAATAATACATTCTAACTCCGGAAATGGTAAGACTTTATACTCATTCATATTTTCAGAAATGTATCATATCTGTAGTCATTACCTGATCATTTATGTATCCCTATTTGTCAGAAAAATGCATAATTTCAATAGATATTCTTACATGATATGTGAATCATAGATAATCATTTGAATGTTTCATCCTCGTCTGATCGAAAATGGGCTAAATCCGACTCATGAAATGTCCAGCACACAAATCATTTTTATCTGTTCAGGTGCTGAAAATCATTGTGCTTCTTCGCATGAACACACATTTGCACCATATTCAGTAATAGGCTATACAAGGCACGGAAAGGCAAACATCGTCATATTTAATCCAAGTTGCTATTTCCAAAGCAGATCTCTGTTATTTCTGTTTTAAAAATGCAGCATAGCAAATCCAGAGCTCCAATCACAACACGTTTTCTACAAACGTAGACCAATCTTTGCAGAAAAATATTGTACTTATTTATCAGAAAATGAATACCCTTGCCTGCCCTGTTTGTTATCATTGATGATGAGATGGGTGCTGATTGGGTCATCAGTGGTGGTCCCTCACAGTCCAAACTAAACGTGGTGGTAGAGTGTTGGTCTGTGATCCACTCCAAACTGTCAATGCATAACTCATGAATCAAAATTGTATCGATATTGCAAGAAAATATTGTCATTACTCATAACCATAGCACAACTCTACCTGCTTCATTCATGATGAGAAAACTTACTGGCTGGAATTAGCTATAGTTAGCTAATTAACTTTTGTACATTGCGCTGTAACGTATAATTTACCATATTTTAGTGCCCAAAAAACATAATACTTCCAGGTCAACTTTAATATGAATACAATTGTAAAGCACAATTTCTCTCCTTTCCAGCAAAATCAATGATGACCTTCATGCTGCCCGTCTCTGCATGATTGAAGAAGGCGATGCACTCTGTCTTTTTAAAAATGACGGGTGGGGGGGAAGCGAAACCTACAGTACCGCGTGATAGGGAAAAGGGGGGATAAGCTGTGTCCAATTGATCACCTCTAAAATGTAAATAGAATACTATAAAGAGTTGATATAATGTGTCATTACATAAATATTTGAAGGTTTGTGTCGAATTTGAATCTGTTTTTTAGGGCGGCGCTAAAATTATCTTCAGAAGTAAACAGCAGCTGTCGCGGCTTTTGAGAGTCATGTTGGCTTGCAGTGATGACGCAAAAAAATGCATACATTCAGTTGTATCGTTGACTAGGTATTCCCCACTTACCCTGTCCCTTTCTTGTTTTTAATCTGCGAGAGAAGCGCTACACCTGGTGGTGAGAGGCTGTACGACACAGAATGAGTTGCAATTGTGTGTGCTGTACGTTATGTCATGACACGTCACAATTTAACGTACAGTGTCAGAGGGGTCCGTTTTTTAAAACTTTTCTCCAATACTATCGGGCCATTACCATGTCAATCAACGCTAGAATAGAAACGTAGTTCACACCCCAGATTTTGATGTCAACACAGGCGCTACAGTCCCATTAGTTTTCATTGCAGCCTCGTTTGAATGTCGCGGTTGCACAAATTTGTACGGAATGGGGTTAGTCAACAGTAGCTAGCTAAGTTGCTAGTTAGTTAGCCTTCTAGCTAGTTAGCTTATTATTAACCAGTATTACAAAATACACCTACAACAACATTTTAAAATGGTAGCGGTCACCCTTAGGCTTGATAGGGGATTAAAATAAAAATCCTGGAGGGAAGGCAATTTCGTTATTTGTAACCTAAGCTAACATTACAAGTTAGCTTTTACCCATTTAATATTTGTCAATTTTTTTATATATTTTTAAAAATGTTACCTTTATTTAACTAGGCAAATCAGTTAAGAACAAATTCTTATTTTCAATGACGGCCTAGGAACAGTGGGTTGTTCAGGGGCAGAATGACAGATTTGTACCTCGTCAGCTCGGGGTTTTGAACTTGCAACCTTCCGGTTACTAGTCCAACGCTCTAACCACTAGGCATGTCCTCAAAACTCAAATATGCATCAGCAATTATCCTTATTTAGCATATCAAAATGCATATCACGATCCTGCTATGGACCTCAGCCAAGAGTATACGCTGAGAAAATATACTATGAAGGCCTACTGTCAGTATTTGTCAACATATAGAAGAAACAGTATGTCCACATAGGCCTATCTCAGGACATCTAATGAGTCCAAATCCAGCCATACTACGTATGATATCTGGAGGGAATCCCCAAATGATATGTGCATGAAAGAAAAATATATACGCTGACATGGTCGCCAGGTGTATGGTGTTTCCTCTGCCACATTGGTGTGGCTGGCTTCTGGGTTAAGCAGTGTGTCAAGAAGCAGTGTGGCTTGGCTGGGTTGTGTTTCGGAGGATGCATGGCTCTCAACCTTCGCCTCTCCAGAGTCAGCCAAGAGATGGATATCTGAACTCAATATAGGCTTCCTATCTTCAATGTGCTAAGAAAACACAGATATGCTATGTAGAGTAAACAGTCAGTATTTGTCAACTTGAAGAGAGAAAACAAGAGTCACATATCTCAAGATATAGTTTATAGATATTTATATCTATATCATAGGCTAATGCGATTAGCATGAGGTTGTAAGTAACAAGAACATTTATCAGGGCATAGATATTAGAGGTCGACCGATTACCAATACCGATTATTGGAGGACCAAAAAATCTGATACCGATTAATTGGCCGATTTTTATATATATATATATATATATATATATATATTTATATTTGTAATAATGACAATTACAACAATACTGAATTAACACTTTTATTTTAACTTCCAGTGCCTTGCGAAAGTATTCGACCCCCTTGAACTTTGCGACCTTTTGCCACATTTCAGGCTTCAAACATAAAGATATAAAACTGTATTTTTTTGTGAAGAATCAACAACAAGTGGGACACAATCATGAAGTGGAACGACATTTATTGGATATTTCAAACTAAAAAATTTTGTAATATAATATATAAATAAAATCAATTTAGTCTCAAATAAGTAATGAAACATGTTAAATTTGGTTTAAATAATGCAAAAACACAGTGCTGGAGAAGAAAGTAAAAGTGCAATATGTGCTATGTAAAAAAGCTAACGTTTAAGTTCTTTGCTCAGAACCTGAGAACATATGAAAGCTGGTGGTTCATATGAGTCTTCAATATTCCCAGTTAAGAAGTGTTAGGTTGTAGTTATTATAGGAATTATAGGACTATTTCTCTCTATACCATTTGTATTTCATATACCTTTGACTATTGGATGTTCTTATAGGCACTATAGTATTGCCAGCCTAGTCTCGGGAGTTGATAGGCTTGAAGTCATAAACAGTGCACTGCTTCAAGCATTGCGAAGAGCTGCTGGCAAACGCAGGAAAGTGCTGTTTGAATGAATGATTATGAGTCTGCTGCTGCCTACCACCGCTCAGTCAGACTGCTCCATAAAATATCAAATCATCAACTTAATTATAATATAATAAACACACAGAAATACGAGCCATAGGTCATTCAAATGGTCAAATCTGTAAACTATCATATCGAAAACAAGATGTTTATTCTTTCAGTGAAATACGGAACTGTTCAGGTGGCATCCCTAAGTCTAAATATTGCTGTTACATTGCACAACCTTCAATGTTATGTCATAATTATGTAAATTAGTGGCAAATTAATTACGGTCTTTGTTAGGAAGAAATGGTCTTCACACAGTTCGCAACAAGCCAGGCGGCCCAAAATGCTGCTTCTACCCTGACTCTGCTTGCACAGAACGCAAGAGAAGTGACACAATTTCCCGAGTTAATATTGCCTTGTTAACATTAATTTATTTGAACTAAATATAAAAAATATATATATATACTTCTGTATTGATTTTAAGAAAGGCATTGATGTTTATGATAGGTACATTGGTGCGACAAGAGTGTTATTTTCGCGAATGCGCTTGTTAAATCATTACCCATTTGGCAAAGTAGGCTGTGATTCGATGATAAATTAACAGGCACCGCATTGATTATATGCGACGCAGGACAAGCTAGTTAAACTAGTAATATCATCAACCATGTGTTAACTTATGATTATGTTAATATAGATGTTTTTTTATAAGATAAGTTTAATGCTAGCTAGCAACTTACCTTGGCTCCTTGCTGTGCTCGCATAACAGGTGGTCAGCCTCTCACTCAGTCTTCTCATCGAGTGCAATGTAATCGGCCATAACCAGTGTCCAAAAATGCAGATTACCGATTGTTATGAAAACTTGAAATCGGCCCTAATTAATCAGCCATGCCGGTTAATGTTGTGGGGGTGCTACGCTGCAGGAGGGACTGGTGCACCTCACAAAATAGATGGCATCGTGTGGAAGGAAAATTATGTGGATATATTGAAGCAACATCTCAAGACGTCAGCCAGGAAGTTAAAGCTTGGTCACAAATGGGTCTTCCAAATGGACAATGACCCCAAGCATACTTCCAAAGTTGTGGCAAAATGGCTTAAGGACAACAACGTCATGGTATTGGAGTGGCCATCACAAAGTCCTGACCTCAATCCTATAGAACATTTGTGGACAGAACTGAAAAAGCTTGTGCGAGCAAGGAGGCCTACAAACCTGACTCAGTTCCACCAGCTCTGTCAGGAGGAATGGGCCAAAATTCACCCAACTTATTGTGGGAAGCTTGTGGAAGGCTACCCGAAACGTTAGACCCAAGTTAAGCAATGCTACCAAATACTAATTGAGTGTATGTAAACTTCTGACCCACTGGAAATGTGATGAAATAAATAAAAGCTTAAATAAATTATTCTCTCTACTATTATTCTGACATTTCACATACCTAAAATAATGTGATGATCCTAACTGACCTTAAACAGGACATTTTTACTAGGATTAAATGTCACGAATTGTGAAAAACTGAGTTTAAATGTAGTTGGCTAAGGTGTATGTAAACTTCCGACTTCAACTGTATTTGATATTGGCAGAAAACTTAAATTCTTGTTAATCTAACTGCACTGTCCAATTTACACTATCTATTACAGTGAAAGAATGCCATGCTGATGTTTGAGGAGAGTGCACAGTTTTGAGCATGAAAAGTTATTAATAAACAAATTGGGCAGTCAACATTTTAATTGGTTCAGTCTGAAACTTTGCACATACACTGCGGTCATCTATTGGCCAAAATCTAAACTGCACCTGGGCTGGAATAATACATTATGGCCTTTCTCTTGCATTTCAAAGATGATGATACAAAAAAAAAAAATACAAAAACTGTTGTTTTTTTCTTTGTATTATCTTTCAAAGGTTCCGAACTTACATCTGAAATTTGACAAATTTATTGAAAAAAGTCAGGTTTCCTTGATATTACTAAAGGTCTCCCACAATTGTAAATTTTGTTTGTTTTCTTTGACTTTATTTTGTCATCTATGTATTGATTATAACCTCTTAATGATCCGACCCTTTAAAAAACAAACATTTTTACCTAGAATCTAACTGTAGCTCAGGACCTGAAGCAAGGATATGCATATTATTGATACCATTTTAAAGGAAACACTTTGTGGAAGTGAAATTTGTGGAAATTTGAAATTAGTGTAGGAGAATATAACACACTAGATCTGGTAAAAGATAATACAAACAAATAAACATCATTTTTTTTCTGCCCATCATCTTTGAAATGCAAGAGAAAGACCATACTGTAATATTGCAGGTTAGGTGCAATTTAGATTTTGGCCACAAAGTAAAGTACAGATACCCCCAAAAATGACTTAAGTATTTTTACTTCAGTACTTTACACCACTAACTGTAGCCTACTGACAACATTAAAAGCATGATTCAGAAATTAGAGATAATTTTTTAATTAGAGAAGAATGGATGAACTTGTTCAGTGCCAGCTAAGGATAGTATAGCTATCCCATTTCACATTTATTAACTGCAAAAAGGTGAGATGTGTTTTTAATTCTAGTGCTGCTCTGCACACACAAGCTAGTTAACAATAGCTCCGGTCCAACTCTCGAACGTTAAAAGTCATTCAAAGTTCCTCCATAGAAGCCGCTCCTCTGTAGGCAAAATTCTGTGGGCCTAACTCAGATAATGCATTTCATAACAAGATGCCTAGCACTTCATTCCAAGCCTCCTCCTCCACCCTTTCTCGCACTCTCCCAACCCGCATCTCGCGCTCTAAACTTGTCTGTCCATAGGTACTGGCAGCACAGTGCACAGTGTGTGTGTTTGTCTTTCAAAAGTTTATTATGAAAAAAGAAAAAAATGATGGTTCTGTTCAGAACAAAAAATATTTTGGTTCCAATCCTTGGTCTCTGATGAAGCTGGTGTCAGAAATGATATGTGGTGATTTCCCATTCGCTGATTCTCCCAGCAAGACAGAGATAAGAGGTGTAAACAGCAGAGAGCCAGGAGTTAAGGAAAGGCAAAGCAAGTGTGTTCTGATGATTAGCTGTGACGACTAGAAGTGTGTTCATCTCTGTTCCAATGTGAGCTGCCTGCCTGGCTGGTCAAAGTGAGCTTACGCAACAATGCCAGGTTTGGTGTGTGGTAGATACTAGATAGAGGATGTGTGCTGATGAATGGCATGGCATGGGAGAGGGCCTTGTTGGAGGATCAATAGACTCCACTTTCACATCGCATTAGAACTCTGTGGAGCTGAGCAAACCCAAGAGCTAAAGGTTAGATGTGAAAACAAACTCTCGGACAGTTTCCATTCCTATGTTCACTTTACGCCCTTCCCTCAGAAGTCCAATATACTCCGAAGCCCTCTATCTGTCTCACGGCCCAGCACGGTACAGACTCACACCGTCCCATCAGTTAAACAGAGGGGAATACCTCTCTGTTCAATTACAGGTCTCAGTGGAAACATACAGAATCAAACTTTATAACATGTATTTTTTGATAGGTAGATGACTTACTACTCCACATGTCCACTTTGTAGAAATTAGTACATGGATGTAATGAGGAAGTACAGTATGCGATTGCTGTCCTCATACACAGTTTGTCATAAGAATGCATTGTCATGACTCTCTGAATGACCATTCTTTCCACAATGTATCTAGAACCTAAATAATGGTATTGGTGAAAAGAGTGGAACGTGAAAGTGGCATATAAAACTTTTTTTCATCCCAGTTGGTAATTATAGACAGTGTGCACTGACTCCAGAAATGAACGGCAAGCGAAAAATGAACAGCAAGAGAACAATGAGAGATTTCCATGTCTCTGCAGTTTATCACCATTTCTCCTATTGATCAGACCTCAGTAGAGAGCTAGTGCTTTGCGTGGTCAAGGTGCTGGTGTGAATCGTTTACTTTATGTTCCTAATATTGCTTATAATTACTGAATTGAGCCTGCAATGACTGTGTTTATAGATTTTTTTTGTAAACCTTTATTTAACTAGGCAAGTCAGTTAAGAAAAAAAAAATGATTTACAAAGGCGGCCTAACCCGGCCAAACCCTCCCCTAACCCAGACGACGCTGGGCCAATTGTGCGCCGCCCTATGGGACTCCCGATCACGGCTGGTTGTGATACAGCCCGGGATTGGACCATTGTCTGTAGTGACGCCTCTAGCACTGAGACGCAGTACCTTAGACCGCTGCGCCACTCGCCACTCTGGAGCCACTCGCCACTGTGTCACTGGAACATTGATTATAAGAGAACTGAAAAACAAAACAAAACGTTTTTTCTAAAGATTTTATACAGTCCATAAAGCTTGTGAAAACAGCTTTCAAATTATAAATGAGTTATGGCTCAAATAATTTTCCTGAAATAAAATAATGAATTCGGGCCCTTGTCGACATACAATATCCTGTCCTGTATGACACCGCTAAGTAAGGCTTGTCACACATGAATATCATTGTGTCAATTCCAGGTTTTTTCTATCACTTTGGCAAATTTTTCAGATGTAAGTGGTATATTTTCAAAACTCTAAACTGATAACACTTTTAATGCTCCTTATCTTATTATCACATTTTAGGGAAGACCAAGCTGCAGACAGTGTCGAAGTAACAAAAGTGTATTACTAGAACAGGGGGCAGGCAAAACGAAAGGTCAAGGACAGGCAGAGGTCAGTATAATCCAAATCAGAGTCCAAAAGGTACAGAACGGTTGTAACGGTTTTCCTCCTCTTCTGAGGAGGAGTAGGATGGATCGGACCAAAATGCAGTGTGGTATGTGTCCATGTTAACTTTATTAAATCAGAACACGAGAAAATACAAAATAACAAAGTGCAGGAAAGAAATGAAAATCAGAAAACAACTACCCACAACCCATAGTGGGAAAACAGGCTCAGGGCCAGGGCAGAATGGTCAAAACTAGAAAACAGGAACTAGAAACAGAAAGGAGCAAGGGGAAAACCGCTGGTAGGCTTGACAAACAAAACGAACTGGCAACTGACAAACAGAGAACACAAGTATAAATACAGTGGGGATAATGGGGAAGATGGGCAACACTTGGAGGGGGATGGGGACAAGCACAAAGACACGTGAAACAGATCAGGGTGTGACACTTATGTTCAGAAACTTTGATTGCACATTCATTGGGGGTTCACACACCCTCCACCTCTGAGTCATTCATGCAAAATAATATTTGTTTATTAAATATTGTACCATGAGCACATTTTGTTTAGGCCCCAATACATCAGATAATGATAGGCTCTGCATTTAGTCATTTTAACTACCTTTTAATCCAATAGCAAACAGTAAAAGATACACATTTAAAGTGTATTTTTTAAGTGTTGAATAGAAAGAATAATAGATGCTAAATATGATTTTCTATACAGTTTTTGACTATGCACAATTCTTTTATAATTTGTATCCAATGGCAGGTTGTGAGCAGTGGTGGAAAAAGTACCCAATTGTCATACTTGAGTTAAAGTAAAGATACCTTAATAGAAAATGACTCAAGTAAAAGTCACCCAGTAAAATTCTTCTTGAGTAAAAGTCTAAAAGTGTTTTGTTTAAAATATACTTAAGTATCAAAAGTAAATGTAATTACTCAAATCTACTTAAGTATAAAAAGTAAAAGTGTAAATAATTTCAAATTCTTTATATTAAGCAAACCAGACGGCAACCTTTTCTTATTTTTTAAATTTACGGATATCCAGAGGCACACTTCAACATTCAGACATCATTTACAAACAAAGCATGTGTGTTTAGTGAGTCCGCTAAATCAGAGGCAGTAGGGATGACCAGGGATGTTCTGTTGATAAGTGCGTGAATTTGACCATTTTCCTGTCCTGTTAAGCATTTAAAAGGTAGCGAGTACCTTTGGGTGTCAAAGAAAATGTATGGAGTAAAAAGTACAAGTACTGGGCAGCCAAAAGCTGAATTTCAGCATACTGCACATACAAGTAATTTGAACAAAAACTATTTCAAATGAAATCAGCAAGTCAGTTAGGATGGGAGCTGAATAATATATGGGAGTAGAAACAGATGAAATGGTCTTGAGAGCGGAGGAAGCATTGCTGATCTCCGAGGGAGCTGGTCAGTCAGAGTCAGAGAGACAGTCAGGTCCGCAGCCTCTGAATCTCATCTCGCTATCCCCTCACGTCCTCCTTTCTTTGGCTTTGTTGATGGTTAGCTGGCTAGCCACTCCTCTCAACAAACACCGTGTAGCACCAGGGCCGTCGCTGCGGTTTGAGTTTTAGTGAGGTCCGGAAGGGTTATTTGCTGTTGGTGAACAGCAAAAACAAGCAAAAACAACCCCAGCCATTATCACCTTGGCTGCTGTAGGTTCATTCACCTCAGTCAATTGACAAAAAACACATAGCCTATTAGCTATACAATTGCTATGTTATACCTCTGAAAAGGAGGAAATATGAGAACATATTCACACTGACATGTAGCAACAGCAATAAAAAAAACAGATGACATTTTTAGAACTGCATTGTTTGCATTTTGATTGCATTTTAATGTAGACCTATAGGGAAGATAGGCCATGTGGATATGTTCATATTGAAACAACCTATTTTTTAAAGTTCCTAACTTGTTAGATGAGATTAGTACAGATTTTCTCAGGGGATCACAAATGGGGACTGTGATCCCAAGTTTGGGAACCACTGTACTAACCTCTCTCTCCGCTGGCTTCCTCACTCTCTGTCACGGATCCCGCCGGAACTTTCATCACGCACCTGTCCCCTATTCCCAATGATTAGTATTTGTATATACTGTACGTGCCCTTTGGTTTCCACTGGGTGTCGATTATTGTTACAATGTCCGTTTGTGTGTGTGAGTACCTGTGCTGTGTGTTTTGGGCTTTCGTGCCCTTTCGTGCCCTTGCGTAGATGATTACGGGTCTCGTCCCTTGTGTTAATCATTGTGTGCGTGTGTTATTTATTTGAGGTACTCCTCACTCTTTTGTTTGGGTTTCAACCCCGTGTGTTTTGTTCAGCGTTTGTTGTCCCCGTGCCTTTACACGGCACGCCGTCATTTGGTTACAATAAAAAAAACGATTCCGAATTCCTGCGTCTGTCTCCCTATTCATTCATACCGATGCGACACTCTCTCTCTGTCTCTTCTGCTTCCTCCTGCATGCATTGCAGCCTGTCTCGGCCTCCCTACTGAGTGCCACATCACTGTATGTCTCAGTAGCCTACTCTCTGTAAAGCAAAGATATTATGAGATTTTAGTAGCGTAATATTTGCTCCTGCTTAGGTAGGCTCTGTTTAACTTTAGCTTCTTACTTCATCCCTCTAGCTGGCTAAGTCACACTAGCCAGAGCCCTTCAATGTTACAGCAATTTAAGTCTCTGTCGACCTTACTGACATAAGTGACTATTTACCAGTTGTGCGCTCATTCTCCGAGAGTCAGTTTTTGTTTGTTTGGGGGGGATGTCTGTAGACAAGGCAGGAGTTGCAGGATGGTTTTAAAATTGCCTTTTGTACGGCATCTCACAAACACGCTGTGAGCGGCAGCATCTCTAGACTAGTTGCCTATAGAGCTGACTGCGAGCTGGGGTAGTTCGTTTCACGTCGCCCTCTGCTTGTGCCACGAGAATTAGTTGTTTGACAGAGTGCTGAATGTGCTGCTAAAATGGGAAATATGGGAGGCAAATCCGTGGGATGCAGGCGGACATAACATAACAAACCACTGTAAATGATTCCACTCGTTCGCAGAGAGGCAGATGTAAATAGAATTCAGTCAGATCAAAAATATAAGCATTCTGAGCTTTGATCAATGCTGGGAACAATATTTAGATGTTGACCCGCAATTGATTTTCTTTACTGTGTACAATATACTGTACATTATACAAATTTGAAAAAGGTCCGGACCTAGGTGTCCTGATATGTAGTTACGTCCATGTGTAACACCCACATGGGTGATGCTACTTGTGCCACCACAAAGGTGCTGGAACCGCACCTCACTATGTCTATGGTCACAGTAACATATCTTCACTAAAACATCTCCACTTGCAATCCTCTCGCTTGTATTTCTGTTTCACCAGTGTTCTGGCATCATTAAAATCCCAATCCCAACAGTCCCCAACAGATGGGATTCTTCAAAGTAGTCGCCCTTTGCCTTGATGACAGCTTTGCACACTCTTGGCATTCTCTCAACCAGCTTCATGAGGTAGTCACCTGGAATGCATTTCAGTTAACAGCTGTGCCTTGTTAAAAGTTAATTTGTGGATTTTCTTTCCTTTTTAATGCATTTGAGCCAATCTGTTTTGTTGTGACAAAGTAGGGGTGGTATACAGAAGATAGCCCTATTTGGTAAAAGACCAAGTCCATATTATGGCAAGAACAGCTAAAATAAGCAGAGAGAAATTACAGTCCATCATTACTTTAAGACATGAAGGTCAGTCAATCCGGAACATTTCAAGAACTTTGAAAGTTTCTTCAAGTGCAGTCGCAAGAATCATCAAGCGCTATGATGAAACTGGCTCTCATGAGGACTACCACAGGAAAGATTGAATAGGTATCGAAATTGAAAGAGAGATTTGGTACAGTTAACAAGTGACTTTGTGAATTGTTTGTTGTACTCAGTCAATTAATTGCTTGGAGTTTTGAAACATGAGCCATTTTTAGGATCTGTTAAGATATTTGTGCTGAGAGTTGTGAAAATGTACCACATACTTGTGAAAATTGCACCAAAGTGATTGTAAAAAACTGTAACCATCATAGAAACTTGAGTGAGCAGGTGTCAGTTGGCATTTGAATTATAGTAGCCACAGAATAGAGTGTGATGAGGAAAATAATGCTTTGTTTTCTTGGTACTTTGTTTTCTAAGAACTTGCTCCACACTTTTTTCAGATCTCCGGAAAATAATGTTTAGTTTTTTTTAACATTTGGGATTGGAATGGTGGACATATTTGGTAGCGGCTAGACTGTTTATCTATCCCCTAGAGTTTAGTCCAAGAGAAACAGGAGTGTTTATTTTTGCAACGTGTGACTAATGGAAATCAATGACAACAAACATGTAAAAAACTGATTATGATATTGATTTCTCTATGGAGGGGTAAGTGCTCTTGGGGTGGATTTGAATACGTCAGTGTAATGAACTCCGGAATTTAGTCAGTGAAACAAAAATCCCTGTTAAAAACTCACTAGGGATTGTTTATACCACAGAAACATTTGGGAACCTAAACTTTTAGTCTGCTGGCCCAATAACTTCCAGAAGTGAGAGAGGAGAAGACCGCAGTGGTAATCAGTTCCTTGGACCGACTGGAGGAGATGAAACGAACAGGACAAATACGCAGAAAGTCGTGCTGTGATCTGCCTCAGACAACCAGTAGATAGAAAACAAACTCGAGAACCAAGTACTTGTGCTTCCGCATGTATTCCCCAGAGCCTGGCCCTGCATAAGCTTGGGTGACTCTCTCTCCCCTCTTGAGAGGGATTGTTCTCTGTCTGAGCTAGACTTGATTGAACAAATCTCCAGTTTATAGGTTCCTCTGGAATGTTAAAGCGTTCCGCATGTTATACGGCAGATCGATTTGTCCGCCATCTGAAATGAAAATGTAATTTGGTAAAATTCTTAAACGAGAGACACGTGCCAATGGGAGAACTAAAACTAGTTCTAAATACTTTTGCCACGGGGATAGGAGCATTTTAAGGAGAGCCTTGTCTGATTTTCATTATACACATCATTGCCTTTATTAATCGTCTTTGTTGCTACAGCACCTGCTCTTATATTGGATGGATGACGTCAGGTATGGGGTGCCAGGTAGCCTAGTGGTTAGAGCGTTGGACTAGTGACCGAAAGGTTGCAAGATCAAATCCCCGAGCTGACAAGGTAAAAAAAAAATCAATCGTCCTGCTCCTGAACAGGCAGTTAACCCACTGTTCCTAGGCCGTCATTGAAAATAACAATTTGTTCTTAACTGACTTGCCTAGTTAAAAAAAGGAAAGGCAACATAAACTTAGCCTCAGTGATGTATTCTCCCAAACAAATGGCTCTTATGTAGTTTGTTTTCATTAATGTTCCCCAGGCACAGATTATTTGAGATGAAAAAAGTTGCTCTACAATAAACAATTATTTATTCACTGTCGAACATCAGCAATTTAATAGTATTGTCAATCCTTTAAAGAAAAGTTGTATCTGAGTATGACTACAGTATTATATTGTTATACACCAGACAGTTGCTAATAGAAATGCAGTCATTTTAAAAGAAACTTTGAAACATGTCCAATGCATTCGCCAAGTAGTCAAGACGATAGATGAAGGGTTCGGCTCGTGTGACCACTTTGAAATCATTCTTAATCACCAAAGCTTTATTTAAAGATCAAGTTTGGCAACAGCAAAACAGTGAGTGGACATCCCCATTTGATCTATGTAGGCTATTAGACTATGTTATTTTATCCAGCTCGTGTTATAATTTTGGACGTGTGTAAAAAACCCTCCTTGTAGGCCGTATGCCCATCACGGAATGAGACATGAGATAATCTGGTGACACTATTTTAGAAACATTGAAGTTATTGTCCCTTAACAATAGCTTGTTTTCCATTTAATTGAATTGAATTTAATTAAAAAAACAGTCGTTAGTAGACTAACTCGACCCTACTGTAACGAAAAGCTGGTTCAACAGCAATGCGTCTGGTGTCTCTCTTATCCTGGCCAGAAGGTTTCTAAATGGTCTACTTGTGTCTTTTTGCCTCTTGTCTGCTTACAAAAGGCCCGTTTCTCCAAACATAGGCAAATTATTTTTTTCAGTCCCTATAACGCCATATCAACGGTAGCCCTATGCTATATCTTGCTTATTGAGAACCTGCCTTTCACATACAAGAAACTTTACAAGAGCCTATTTTTTTTTTTTTTAGAAGTGCAATGCATAAAAGGCCTACACTCGGTGAAGGCAGTTCATCAAATCAAGTCAAATGTTATTTGTCACATGCACCGAAAACAACAGGTGTGTCATTTACCGGGAAATGCTTACTTACGATGGATGACGTAAGTAAGCATTTCATGTAAGAATTCCTTGGCCTTACAAATTCTAAAAAAGCTCCGGGCCTAACACTTAGACACGAGTCCATGAAACCCAGACAGCAAACTGTGAGCTGTGTTTACCCTTAATGCACTGCAAGTGCGAAACCATGGTAGTTTATACTGGCAGTGGTAGAGAAGCACTTTATTACCTCAGGATGAGAAGCCTGCCACTCTGTCCTCAACGCCATGACCTCTGGAAATACACATAGCTATGTCCTCCCTGGACTGTTCAACTCAATTTCGTTCTCCAGTGTGTTGCATTGAGTAATATCACAAATATGCACTGTAGCCTACTTTACAAAGGTTTATGGGACTTTATGTTGAGAGAAAATTCAATCTAGTCTTATTCAGGATGACACATGACCAATGTCAACTCCCATAAAGAGTTTCGTGGGGGTGAGTTATTTGCAGTTATTTATTTAACTATCGTAAAATGTAATCTTCAGATATGATGTTGATAGATGTGTCTGGTGAAAAGCTATTGTTTAGTGTGCAGAGTTAAAATAAAGCATTAATGAGCTTTATTTTTGGTGAGTTCCTTCAGAAATACCTCTAATGTTAGTGTTTCGTGAGGGGGAAAAAAAAAACAGGAAAGAAACATTCATAATTAACTCAGCTGGATACTGCGTGACATAAAACTATGTGAATGTATAGAGCTCGCCAGCCTGTAGTCATAAAGGGAAGTGAGTTACCTCTGGTTCGTTCAGCCATCTCCATAGGGAAAATGAATGGGGATGGAATGGGGTTTATGAGATAAATGCTGGAAATAACGTCCGAGGTTAACACAGGCTTAGGAGATCTTATGCATTTTGTTCTATGAGATAATAGCAGTCAGTTAACATCACCTTTATGAATTATGAAGTCTTTATGTGCTTTGTGTTTTTTTATATGACATAAATTCATAGCAAATCACAAAAAGCGACGTTAGCTGAGGAAGATTATCTCATAGAACAAAACGTATAAAATCTCCTAAGCCTGTTTAGCACATGCCTTATTATCCCCCCAAAAACGGCATTCATTGTCTCCATAGTCTCTGTCCAACGAACCATGGCGAAGGTAGTGCCTACACAAAGATGCCATTACTATTTCTCTCTATTAGTATCATTTTTAACCCATTCATGTCCATAACGGAAATTAATCATTTCCTTTGGTGCCCTTGTTCTCTGAGCTTTGCTGATGGACACATCTGAAGAAGGTTTTACAATCGGTCAAAGCGTTTTTCTACAATGTGAGTTTTTGTGAAACAAATCAAAATCTATTTTATAGCTTTGCACCCTCTTGGAATTCTCACAACTGGCTTCGTGAGGTCGTCACCTGGAATGCATTTCAATTAACAGGTGTGCAAGAGTGGGCAAAGCTGTCATCAAGGAAAAAGGTGGCTACTTTGACAAATCTAAAATGTAAAAGATATTTTGTTTAGTTTAACACTTTTTTAGTTACTACATGGTTCCATATGTGCTATTCCATCGTTTTGATATTTTCACTGTTATTCCACAATGTAGAAAATAGTACAAATAGAGAAAAACTATTGAATGAGTAGGTGTGCCCAAACATTTGACTGGTACTGTGTATAAACAGTATATATACTGAGTGTACAAAACATTAAGAAAACCTGCTCTTTCCATGACATAGACTGACCAGGTGAATCCAGGTGAAAGCTGTGATCCCTTATTGATGTAACCTGTTAAATCCACTTCAGTCAGTGTAGATGAAGGGGAGGGGACATGTTAAAGAAGGATTTTTAAGCCTTGAGACAATTGAGACATGGACTGTGTATGTGTAAGGGTGAACGGGCAAGACAAAATATGTATGTGCCGTTTAATGGGATATGGCAGTAGGTGTCAAGTGCACCGGGTTTGAGTGTGTCAAGAACTGCAACACTTGCTGGGTTTTTCACACTCAACAGTGTCCTGTGTGTATCAAGAATGGTCCACCACCCAAAGGACATCCAGCCAACTTGACATAAACGTGGGAAGCGTTGGGGTCGACATGGGCCAGCATCACTTTAGAACGCTTTCAACACCTTGTAGAGTTCATGACCAACAAGTTGAGGCTGTTCTGAGGGCAACAGGGGGTGCAACTTAATATTAAGAAGGTGTTCCTAATGTTTTGTACAGTCAGTGTATGAACAATATCTAAAGAAATACCCATACTCTCTCTCTCACACACACTCATAGAGTATATTATATAGCAGAAGCAAATCCAGTACAAGTCAATGGAGAGGCATGATACAGCATCCTCCCTCTTCCTCTCTCTCTCTCTATCTCTCTCTCACAAACACACATGTTTACACACATACACAGATATACACACACACAAACACACAAGCAACACCTGGTGGGAAAGCACAACCGTTCTGAATTTATTTACAAATACATGTCTTTGAAGCTAATCTTGTTTAGTCTGATGTCCTGACTGGTTTCTTTGATTGAATGTTAAGTTTGTAGGAACTGTAGAATTGTTATTTGTTTACATTTTGCTGTGGTATGTGTGATTAAGTGTGGGTAGTTCAGATAATGAATTGAATCCCCTTTTGAATGCATAAATTGTGACATGAACAAAACCTTTGCTTACGCTATCCTCTAGGAGTATGTGTGAGTGTGTGTGGATTTCTTTAGATTTTGTTTTTATATATATTGGTCGAGACAATTATTAAAAGATGTGAACATGTTTAATATCTGAGAAAGAGAGAAAACACTGTACAATGACTCAGTTTCCAGTCTCTTATTTTGAAAAAGAGCGACCCGGCTCTACGTATTCTACTGGTTAAAGCAGCCAAAGAGTTAACACACACAGGAATTTGTAATCACACATCCCATGCACGTATGTCCACCCACGCTCTGACACTGGGAAAAATACAGTTTAGGCCCGGTTATTACGTATGCGCTTGAGAGAGTATGCAACGGATCCCACTGGCCAGTGCTGGGCTAGCTAAGAGCATCTAACCAATAACATTATGCATGATCAGTGCATGGGCAATGTGGGGTGCATAGGGATAGTCTGATTGGCTGAAACCACGAGCTGGAGGTGATCAATATCTCACATGATGGGGATGGGGAGAGCTATACTATGCAACGCATTTACTCTAGGGGTGTGTGTGTGTGTGAAAGCGAGTTTGTGTGGATTTCTTTAGATATGGTTTTTATATACAGTATACGTATATTGTTCCGGACAATCTATATACCACAAATTATTAACATCTGATCATTACAACAGGTCTAACTATACTTCTGAACAATACTTCTGAATTGTATTTCAAAATACGCTTGCTGAAGTCTTTTAAATGTTTTTGTTTTTTTCCCATTTTCTCAAAATCCCAACATTGATTGACACTGGAAGTATGATAGACAATATTACTATTTCAATGTGGCCTGTCTAGACACTTGTACTAACTATATTGAAACAAAATGTCATGCATTTATGCCAAACAGAATTTGTTCTGTGGCGCATTTTGATATTGTACTAAATAGGGTGTAAATGGGTTAATATTGTGATGAGTATTTTCAAAGTGATCAGTGTAACATCAATACAGAGCTGTCATGCCAGCTACTGACCAATGTTCCCTTACACATTTTTGGCGCTGACCAAATTAAATTCAAATCAAATCAAATGTTATTGGTCACATACACATGGTTAGCAGATGTTATTGCGAAATGCTTGTGCTTCTAGTTCCGACAGTGCAGCAAAATCTAACAATTAATCTAACAATTCCACAAAAACGACATAATACACACAAATCTAAGTAAAGGAATGGAATAAGAATATATACATATAAATATAAGGATGAGCAATGACTGAGCAGCATTGGCAAGATGCAATAGATGGTATAAAATACAGTATATGTATCTATATGAGATGAGTAATGCAAGATATGTAAACATTATTAAAGTGGCATTATTAAAGTGAGGGTTTTAGGTGACAAGCTCAATTTCTTCAGCCTCCTGAGGTTGAATAGGTGCTGTTACGCCTTCCTCACCACACTGTCTGTGTGGGTGGACAATTTCAGTTTGTCCGTGATGTGTATGCCGAGGAACTTAAAACTTTCCACCTTCTCCACTGCTGCCCTGTCGATGTGGATAGGGGGGTGCTTCCTCTGCTGTTTCCTGAAGTCCACTATCATCTCCTTTGTTTTGTTGACGTTGAGTGAGAGGTTGTTTTCTTGACACCACACTCTGAGTGCCCTCACCTCCTCCCTATAGGCTGTCTCGTCGTTGTGCAAACTTGATGATTGAGTTGCATGCATGGCCACGCAGTCATGGGTGAACAGGGAGTGCAGGAGGGGACTGAGCACGCACCCTTGTGGGGCCCCAATGTTGAGGATCAGCGAAGTGGAGATGTTGTTTTCTACCTTCACCACCTGGGGGCGGCCCGTCAGGAAGTCCAGGACCCAATTGCACAAGGCGGGGGCGAGACCCAGGGCCTCAAGCTTAATGATGAGCTTGGATGGTACTATGGTGTTGAATGCTGAGCTGTAGTCAATGAACAACACTCTTATATAGGTATTCCTCTTGTGCAGTGTGATGGAGATTGCATCATCTGTGGACCTATTGGGGCGGTACGCAAATAGAAGTGGGTCTAGGGTGACAGGTAAGGTGGAGGTGATATGATCCTTGTCTAGTCACTGAAAACACTTCATGATGACAGAAGTGAGTGCTATGGAGCGACAGTCAGTTACATTTGCCTTCTTGGGTACACAAACAATGGTGGCCATCTTGAAGCATGTGGGGACAGCAGACTGGGATATGGAGAGATTGAATATGGTCATAAACACACCAGCCAGCTGGTCTGTGCATGCGATGAGGACGCGGCTAGGGATTAAAAAAATAAAATAATAATAGATGTATTTCACCTTTATTTAACCAGGTAGGCCAGTCGAGAACATGTTCTCATTTACAACTGCGACCTGGCCAAGATAAAGCAAAGCAGTGAAACAAAAACAACAACACAGAGTTACACATTGGATAAAAAAACGTACAGTCAATTACACAATAGAAAATTGGAATACAGTGTATGCAAATGAAGTAAGGAGGTAAGGCAATTAATAGGCCATAGTTGTCAAAATAATTACAATTTAGCAATTAACACTGGAGTGATAGATGTGCAGATGAGGATGTCCAAGTAGAAATACTGGTGTGCAAAAGAGCAGAAAAAAACAAACGCAAATATGAGGATGAGGTAGGTAGTTGTTTGGATGGGCTATTTACAGATGGGATGTGTACAGCTGCAGCGTTCGGTAAGCTGCTCTGACAGCCGATGCTTGAAGTTAGTGAGGGAGATATAAGTCTCCAACTTTAGTGATTTTTGCAATTAGTTCCAGTCACTGGCAGCAGAGAACTGGAAGGAAAGGTGGCCAAAGAAGTGATGGCTTTAGGGATGACCAGTGAAATATACCTGCTGGAGCGCGTGCTACGGGTGGGTGTTGCTATGGTGACCAGTGAGCTGAGATAAGGCGCAGCTTTACCTAGCAAAGGCTTATAAATGACCTGTAGCCAGTGGGTTTGGTGATGAATATGTAGTGAGGACCAGCCAATGAGAGCATACAGGTCACAAGGGTGGGTAGTATATGGAGCTTTGGTGACAAAACAGATAGCACTGTGATAGAATGCATCCAATTTGCTGAGTAGAGTGTTGGAGGCTAATTTATAAATGACATCGCCGAAGTCAAGGATTGGCAGGATAGTCAGTTTTACGAGGGTATGTTTGGCAGCATGAGTGAAGGAGGCTACCATCTGGGTCGGCAGCCTTGTGAGGGTTAACACGTTTAACCTGTCTGGGAACGGGGTTCCGCCAACAGCCAGTGAAATTGCAGGGCGCCAAATTCAAACAGAAATCTCATAAATCAAATTTCTCAAACATACAAGTATTTTGCACCATTTTAAAGATACAATTCTCGTTAATCCAGCCACAGTGTCTGATTTCAAAAAGGCTTTACAGCGAAAGCTCCACAAACGATTCTTAGGTCACCACCAAGTCACAGAAAAACACAGCCATTTTTCCAGCCAAAGAGAGGAGTCACAAAAAGCACAAATAGAGATAAAATGTATCACTAACCTTTGATGATCTTCATCAGATGACACTCATAGGACGTTACACAATACATGCATGTTTTGTTCGGTAAAGTTCATATTTATATCCAAAAATCTCATTTTATATTGGCGTGTTATGTTCAGTAGTTCCAAAACATGCAGTGATTTTGCAGAAAGCCACATCAATTTACAGAAATACTCATAATAAACATTGATAATAGATACAACTATTATTCATGGAACTTTAGATAAACTTCTCCTTAATGCAACCGCTGTGTCAGATTTCAAAATAACTTTACAGAAAAAGCATACCATACAATAATCTGAGTACGGCGTTCAGAGCCCAAACCAGTCAAAGAAATATCCGCCATGTTGTGTAGTCAACATTAGTCAGAAATAGCATTATAAACATTCACTTACCTTTGATGATCTTCATCAGAATGCACTCCCAGGAATCCCAGTTCCACAATAAATGTTTGATTTGTTCGATAAAGTTAATCATTTATGTCCAAACACCTCCTTTTGTTAGCGCGTTTAGTAAACAAATCGAAACTCACGAGGCGTGGGCAAGTCCACCGGAAAGGTTGTACGAAAAGTCCAAAAAGTTCCGTTACAGTCCGTAGTAACATGTCAAACGTAGTATAGAATCAATCTTTAGGATGTTTTTATCATAAATCTTCAATAATGTTCCAACTGGACAATTCCTTTGTCTGTAGAAAAGCAATGGAACGCAGGTCGCTCTCACATGACTGTGTCACGAGCCCGTGGCTCTCTCCCAGACCTTTGACTCATTCCCCTCTCATTCAGCCCCCCTTCACAGTAGAAGCCCGAAACAACGTTCTAACGACTGTTGACATCTATTGGAAGTCTTAGGAAGTGCAACATGGCCAATATCCCACTGTATCTTCAATAGGGGCTGAGTTGAAAAATGACCAACCTCAGATTTCCCACTTCCTGGTTGGATTTTTTCTCAGGTTTTTGCCTGCCATATGAGTTCTGCTATATTCACAGATATCATTCAAACAGTTTTAGAAACTGCCGAGTGTTTTCTATCCAATACTTCTAATAATATGCATATATTAGCATGTGGGACTGAGTAGCAGGCAGTTTACTCTGGGCACGCTTTTCATCCAAAAGTGAAAATGCTGCCCCCTATCCCAATGAAGTTTTAAATGTCTTACTCACGTCGGCCACGGAGAAGGAGAGCCCACAGTCCTTGGTAGCGGGCCGTGTCGGTGGCACTGCATTATCCTCAAAGCGGGCAAACAAGGTGTTTAGTTTGTCTGGAAGCAAGACGTCGATGTCCTTGACTGATTTTCTTTTTGTAGTCCGTGATTGTCGGTAGACCCTGCCACATACGTCACGTGTCTGAGTCATTGAATTGCGACTCCACTTTGTCTCTATACTGACATTTAGCTTTTTTGATTGCCTTGCGGAGGGAATAACTATACTGTTTGTATTCAGCCATATTCCCAGTCAACTTTCCATTGTTAAATGCGGTGGTTTGCGCTTTCATTTTTGCACAAATGCCGCCATCTATCCATGGTTTCTGGTTAGGGTAGGTTTTAATGGTCACAGTGGATACAACATCTCCTATGCACTTTCTTATAAACTCACTCACAGAATCAGCGTATAAAGCAATATTATTCTCTGAGGCTACCCGGAACATGTCCCAGTGATCAAACAATCTTGAAGCATGGATTCCGATTGGTCAGACCAGCGTTGAATAGTCCTTGTCACGGGTACATCCTGTTTGAGTTTCTGCCTATAGGAAGGCAGGAGCAAAATGGAGTCATGGTCAGATTTGCTGAAGGGAGGGTGGGGGAGGGCCTTGCATGCATCGTGGAAGTTAGAGTAGCAGTGATCCAGAGTTTTGCCAGCACGAGTGCCTCAATTAATTTGCTGATAGAATGTAGGTAGCCTTGTTCTCAAATTTTCATTGTTAAAATCCCCAGCTACAATAAATATAACCTCAGGATATATGGTTTCCTGTTTTCTTAAAGTCCATTGAATTTCCTTGAGTGCCGTCGTGGTATCGGCTTGAGGGGGGATATACATGGCTGTGACATTAACCGACGAGAATTATCTTGATAGATAATACGGTCGGTATTTGATTGTGAGGAATTCTAGGTCAGATGAACAAAAGGACTTGAGTTCCTGTATGTTGTTACAATTACACCATGAGTCGTTAATCATACACCCCCGCCCTTCTTCCTGGAGATATGTTTATATCTGTCGGCGCGACGCACAAAGAATCCCCCGGTGGCTGTACCAACTCCGACAGTATATCCCAAGACAGCCATGTTTCCATGAAACATAGTATGTTACAATCCCCGATGTCTCTCTGGAAAGCAACCCTTGCCCTAATTTCATCTACCTTGTTATCTAGAGACATTACCGAGTAGTATACTCAGAACCGGTTTTGTGAGCATAAATTTCCATTCTGTGAAACTTCCAGCGCACAATAACTGCCCATTGGGCACACACTGTTTGAATCAACGTCCACGTCATTTAAATAAAATTACGTTGAACCAATGTGGAATAGACATTAAACGTCTGTGCCCAGATTGTGTGAACACTGAGGCTGTATCCGCTTTAAGTTAAAGTTTCAGACAGTGGCCAATAGGCTATTGTGGCTATTTGAACATAATGTAGGCCTATCAGAGTGGCCTACCAACAAAACCAGTGGAGCAAATACCATAACATTTCCATATGACTGTGGGTCTTGTGTGGCTCATTTGGTAGAGCATGGCATTTGCAATGCCAGGGTTGTGGGTTCGATTGCCATGGGGGACCAGTACAAACAAGTATGAAAATTGATATGAGTCACTCTTTATAAGAGTGTCTGCTAAATTAAATGTAAATGGATATAGCTGTTGACTGCGATGATATTGATGTAAATGGATATAGCTGTTGACTGCGATGATATTGATGTAAATGGATATAGCTGTTGACTGCGATGATATTGATGTAAATGGATATAGCTGTTGACTGCGATGATATTGATGTAAATGGATATAGCTGTTGACTGCGATGATATTGATGTAAATGGATATAGCTGTTGACTTCTATGATATTGCCTACTATAGCCAATATATGTGATCTGTGATCTCAAATGTGCTTAGGTTACAGGTAGGTCAAGTCAGGCAGGTACAGAACAGCAGGCGGGGTCAGGACAGGCAGAAAGGTCAGAACTGGGAAGACTAGGAAAAGCAAAAACTAGAGCACAGGGAAGCCGCTGGTAGGACTTGATGGGACAAGATGAACTGGCAACAGACAAACAGAAAACGCAGGTATAAATACACATGAGGTAATGGGAGACACCTGGTGGGGGTTGGAGACAATCACAAGGCAGGTGAAACAGATCAGGGTGTGACACCTGTGCCCAATAAAAAAACACAACCCTCCCAAAGCAAAAAATAAAAAAAATGTTTTACAGCCCTTCCCTATATTTGGACCAGCCCCCCCCTCCCCCCAGTACATTTCGAACTGTCCTCAATCAATTAAAAATGTTGTCTGTCATTTTTCATCATTGTCATAAGCTATTATTGTTCCAGTTCCTGCTACTCCATGTTCAACCAGCTGGCACAGAGCAACGGGCTGGAGCGTTTTTCACTTTTCATTGGTTCATTGTTCCAAGTTTCCAACTCTTACCAAAGGAATTAGATCTAATCTTGGAATTTTAGGTCGTGAATTTATAACTGCACACTACATGGCATTTGGACAGACGGCCACATGAATCTCCCATTTTAGTCCCCTGTCTTTAATCAGGTCTATAAACCAGTCACATAGTCATGCCACACTTGTATTGCTTGCATAAGGGTACCAGGATTATGGCACCAATAAACTGACTCATTCATCTTTGCACCCTATTGCTTTATTATATTCCTTTGTGTTGTATATAGTTAGGTTTCATTATTGAGAGTTTTATTCATTTGATTGTTAGTGTGGGCTACATTACTGTATGTGTCACAGGATCAAGGAATTTCCCAAAACCTGACACCATAACTTAAGGACTAGTAAGGCCTGATCCTGAATATCAAATATGAATTCTATGAAGTTGTTGTTACCCGTTTCACTTGTATTTGTAATCCTTTGAATAAAGGACCATGTAATTGTTGAAGTGTCTTAATGGACCCTAAAAGTAATATTTGTTACTTTTTCACAGTCGCTAATCAGCGGCAGTAGTTGGCATTATATGCTTGTGAATATGGCCCAGTAATATCACATCAGGCAGTGTAGGGGCACCTCTATGTCTGCCACTTTCAAATGGCTATACTGATGTAATGGGCCGTAAAGTATAATGGGATAAATAAAGTATGCCAGGTTGGGGTTTTAGGACTCCAACTCACTCAATCAAGTATTTTTATACCTTTAATGTGCAGGCTCTTAAGATGCTCTGACAGCATACATCATTTATTAAAGATGCTTAACCCTTCTGGGATGTTTATTGTTTCCGTTGTTGACTGTGCCTCAGATTGCTGCATTCAGAACTCAGTGCCGTCAGGGAGCACAATAGTGGTTGGCGTGCTTTGAAAGAATTGGAGCATGGGCACTCTATAGCCTATAGAACCGTCCTACTGAATAGGAAATGCTAGAAATTCCGGGAGACCTTGGACTTTGCGCAGAGGTCTTGAATAGAGACCAGAGAACCCAGACGGCTGTTAATGAATCGTAAAATTGGAGCAGGTGTTAGGCTGTAAAACTATGGCATCCATTCTAATCAGTGTGAGACAGGAGGTTGTATCGTGCTGAGGTGAAGGAGTCAGATTGTGGTTTAATGAAAGTACCTTTACAAGGCATTCTACCTCCGCTTTTATCTTAAGCAAGTCTGTGATGTCGGTACTGTGCTCTTGTTAACACGTTACTGTACGACCACCTCGATCAGCACATTATAGTGATATCGTAGGCCAACTTAGTAGGATTTCTGGGATTTACGCCCTTTTATGGTTTTAGTAAGCGTCAACGCCACTCAAACGCCACTCAAACGGTTATAGGAATACCATCTACCGGGAACATGACTGAGCTTATTACTATTTATGTCTGAAGAGGTATTCAAATGAGTAGGACCCCGAGTATAGGGATTTTATAATGACGCATAATGATACTGCATTCCAGATGGGAGGCCTCAACGCACACTTAACTATACACAGGGGTGCGAAATTACTGACACCCTTGATAAAGATGAGCAAAAATGACTGTATCAAATAAATCATTCAAATACTGGTGCTGTATTCTATGGGGAAATGATCTTACTTATACTCATATAATAGATGTTGTTTAGCAATTATTGACATCCTTGTTTTCAATATCTTTCAATACCTCACCTTTCAAGGATAAAAAAATTATGAGATTGGAGAACGCATTCCTCCATATAGAATCTTTCCAGATCCTTGATATCTTTCATCTGGGCTTATGGACTGCCCTCTTCAATTCAAACCACAGGTTTTCAATGGGGTTCAAGTCCGGAAACTGATTTTGTAGTCAATTAATAATATCTTTGTGGATAAAAAAAAAAAGAAGTGTGCTTGGGGTTATTGTCTTGCTGGAAGATCTAATTGCGACCAAGTTTCAGCCTCCTGACAGCAGGTTTTTGGCTAAAATGTCCAACCAGGCTTAGAGCTAAAGTTAATTATGTTGTTGACCTTAAAAAGGGCCCCAGGACCAGTGTAAACAAACAGCCCTTAACCTAAAATATCTAACACCATATTTTACAGTAGGTATGGGGTTCTTTAGCTGCTTATGCATTCTCATTCCCAATTTTTTAACACACAATATAGCTCAGCATTTTAATTACTGTATTTTTATACAGTATTTTTTGCTTATCTTTATCAAGGCTGTCAATCATTTTGGACCCCACTGTATATCACTTTAGCACTCCCTCACTGTTTTAATGTTACTTTTCTTTGGATTTCTTTCATTTTGACGTGCGAACAGTCAATGGGATATACAGTATACTATAAAACTCAACTCTGGACCTAGAAACCAGTTCTTATCAGGGACTGATTTAGACCTGGGACACCAGGTGTGTGCAATTAATTATCAGGTAGAACAGAAAACCAGCAGGCTCTGGACCTCATAGGGTAAGAGTTGAATAACCCTGCTACAGTCTGTATTACTATAGTGATGAGCCGTAATTGACATCCGATTTTTCTACCTTGTCGGCTCGGGGATTCGATCCAGTGACCTTTTGGGTCATCTTTGACTTTTATATATTTGGCCATGTAATTTAAAGAGCTCGGAGTCAGAATATTGATCCCTACAATGAGTGTATTCCTCTCAAGGCACTTCTCGAAAGTCTGGTGTTTTTATTGGTCCTACTCCTGCAGCTGGTTTTCTATAAACAGATGAGTTCTCAATTAATAGCAGCTCTAGGTAATACTGATGAAACACACTACTACAGTTTATTTCTATTTTGAACATTTGGTGATCACTTCAAATCGGAGTGTTTGCTTTATTGAGTAGTTTGACATCCATCACAGTAGAGGTTGTACTTAATATCTACTCAGGCATATTTAGAGTGCCATTAAATGTGTTTTTATTTATTCTTCATAAAATCACCTGCAGTCAATTCGATGCCCTTGAACCGCTCTTCTTATTCACATTTGGGGTGCAAGTATCTATAAAATATAATTATAATGTCTTGTATTATCGTGAATCAATATCATGCTGATAAACAACCTGAGAGTATTTTTTTTTAGGTATAGTCACAGCAGAAATGTCTCTCTGTAATCTCTCCCAGATTACATGACTGGGATTGTTGTTTAGCCTACTGACGCCATAATCAATAATTACACTCTTCTAATGAAATGTAATGAGTTGTTCCATATTTTCAGGAAAATGTGATTAAGATATTTACTGTGTTGAGAACTCTGTATTGGCATGATAAAGACACATTCTGGATGCATGGGTGCACACTGTATCCACATGATGTGCATTATTAATGGTTTGGCAAATTGCTCTTAATACTTGGCTGCATCCACATGCCCAGAGCAGAGCTGAGGGCGTTGGTGACAGGCAGGGGAACTCAGTAAATATGAGACAGGAGGAGCACAAGTTAGAGCATGAGGAGCCCCAAGACCATCATTAAATCCAAATCCATCGAGGAGTGGGAAAGTGTGTGTAGTTTTCTGTATAATGAGGAAGCTCCCTTGAAATTATGCTGCTTTTTTTGGTATCGCCCAACAAACAGCAACAGGCTGGCTTATACCTGACACACATGGGTCCCTCTGTGCCTGGCAAGGCAGCTGTAGTGCACAGAATTAGATAAGGGAAAGTTGGAAGTAAAGTATCTTCATGTTGTTGAGGATGAATATATGAAATATCATTATACCATGGTAAGCAATTTTTTAAAATTAATATCTGAAAATTGTTAATAGTGATTACATGAATATAGAACGTGAGTAAAAGGGACACTTGAAATCAGAGATCAGCTAGAGGTCCTAGGATAAGCTGTCTGGGTCATAGCTAAGATCAGGAACAGGAAGCAGTCAAATGATTTGGAAAAATGTGTCAAGTGTGAGGTCAGAGGTCAGGTTAGCTGGCACTAGAAGGTCCTGATTAGGGTGGGGGATTAAAGCTTTGAACCACAGGGTCACAGCTAGGGGAAACCTGAGCCAGATGGCAAGGTGGCTGGGGCTCCATCTCGATTCCAGCATCAGCTAACAGAGGTCGGAGTTTAACTCAGTGTATCTCAGAAGAGACAAAGGATGAGATATTGCTTAGTTTGAAATGCGTCATTATAAAAGGGAATGGGGGGGATTTAGATGAAAGGGTGTCATTATTTAATTGGTTTTCATCTTAAAATGAAAGGCCTTTCTCTCTGTTCCTCACAAAGTTTTTGATATCTGGTTACGGGCATATTATAAGATGCGCAATTAAGCAGTTTGACACCCCTGATCTCACCTCTCAGAAGTTCCAATTCTATCGTACCTTTCACATATGAAATGGCTACACATTGTCAGTTCTTGAAATATTAATGTAAGCAATAAAATGTAGCTTGGGCACACTGTGTAATCAAACACATTTGACAGTTTTCCAGACAGATGGGTAATGAAGTCAAAGAATGCTCCATGCTAACGCTGTCCAGTTTATCCCAAATGTGTTTTTTTTTAGTGAAGAAAAGGGAAGAAAGAAATTATACAAACACATTATAACATCACTGGATCTCAAAGCAAGTAAAATAAATTAGGTTCATACAGATTTTTTTTTACTTATCAAAATGTAAAAAAGAGTTTTCAGAAATGCTCTTGAAAGTAATAAAATGTGTGTTTAACTAGAAATTCCCTAAAGAAAATGGGTGTGCTTGTTAGCTTGTCTTAAAGTATTTATGGTTGTGAAAGTAGTTATGGTAGTAATAGTGACTGCAGTAGGAATGGTAGTGACTGGTTATAGTTGAAACGGTAGGTAGATGGAAATATTGATTGATTGATTGATTGAGTGATTGATTGAGTGATTGATTGATTGATTGATTGATAGGCTAGCCTGAACATGTGAAAGTTGGTTTGGCGTCTCTAACTTGAACTGGTCAAGACTTACTACTATTGTTGATGGGTTAATATATGCAAATGTTTGCACATTTTAATTGAACGTTTTCATAGTTGGTCTTGTAAAATGAATTAGCCAAGGAGCAGGACCCTTTTGAATTGCAACTGTGCCACGATATTCCTATGGTTCTCATTCAAACCTGTTAATTTGTGCAAATTGAAAATGTTTATAGTTCAAAAAGTCTAAATATTAAAAAGCTGTATACAATTAATATAAGTTGGGTCAGTCCACACATTTCAATTTGGTTTGGTGTTGATAGCTTAAACGGTTCAAGAGGAGTAGCATTTCAAAGTTTTTACCATTCAAGTCTATGGCACCTTTATTGCCATTGAAATGCGTTGGGAGCTCATTTAAATATTAAATACGTTTAAATAGTATCAAAAAGATTTTCTCAAGCAATCTAAGTTGGGCCAGTCTAAACGATGTTTATTGTTGATAGCTTAAGCAGTTTAAGTGCTAAAGCAGCAGAATAAATATAAAAAATAATCTGAGTATGTAAGAGTGCTAGAAGGTTCTTGCTTTCAGCAAGCACACTAATGAAAACAAGGGCAGACTGGTATGTGACGCAACTCTAGACAAACCCTGTCTGGTCTACCTTTTCTATTCCAAATTGATACAATCCAGACTCCGTGCAGACAGTCAGACAAACTAGCAGCAGTGTTGGTATATTTTTGCTGATTTAACAGTGCTGCAGTGCTGACACAATTTCAGCATGCCGACTGGTGTGCATCTACCGTATTGCGCTGGTTCTGCGATGACCATTCTTGTGAATGGAATACCTGTGTGGTGTGACATTGTGTGTGTGTGTGTGTGTGTGTGTGTGTGCGTGCGTGTGTGTGTGTGTGTGTACGTGCGTGTGTGTACGTGCGCAACGTACAGTATGTGTGTGGCGTGTCTGTCTGTGTCCTCCGTGTGCCTGGAGAGAGACCACCTGTGAGAGTACGAGAGTAACACCCTGTCTGGAGGGCAGGGATTCAAGGACCTCCGCTGGACAGTTACGACTGGAGTACTCTCTCCACCTAGAGCAGTGAATGACACAATATCTTCCACAGGAGGCTGCTGAGGGGAGGACGGCTCATCATAGTGGCTGGAATGGAGTAAATGGAATGGTATCAAACACATGGAAACTACGTGTGTGATGTGTTCGATACCATTCCATTTACTCCATTCCAGCTATTACTAAGAGCTTCTCCTCCCCAATACTGCCCCATAACGGTCCTGAGAAAGCCATTAGCATCAATGTTTCCTTGTAAATATTGCTTCCATGCTCAATCTCTTTCCCAGGTGTAAGCACATCAGAGATTTCCATTTTCATGCTGAAAGGCAAAGGCCCAGTAATGCTAACTGATGCGTTTGGGTGTGGAGCCAGACGTTTCTTGATGACTGCCACAAATCATTTAATACTAAACCAAATAACACATACAGTAACAGAGTTGCAAATATACCAGAATGGTCCGTTATGAATACGTTGCACCCAGGACAGCCCTTCTTCAAGACCTGCCCGCTGCTTCGGGGCTCAAAGGAGAATGAATCAGATAAGCTCTCTAGGTGTAAATGTGTCATCCGTTGTCAGTTCTAATCAGACTTTACATCAGTGCCTCATACATAAACGACAGTAAAAATAGTTTCCATGTTAATGAGAAGAATTCTTAATATTACAGGGTGAGTGCTTTTGTCAACAATATTACAAGGTTATTCATTTGAATTATTCAACTAACACAGATACAGTGGCTTAGTCAAATCAATGCAACACCAATGGCAGAATGAGAGAAAAAGAATAATACTTCATTTTATCTCTTAAATCTACCTCTTGTAGGTGGGGAAGGGGATACCTAGTCACTTGCACAACTGAATGCATTCAACCCGAAATGTGTCTTCTGCATTTAACCTATCCTCTGAATCAACTTCCACGTCATCGGCACCCGGGGAGCAGTTGTTGTTGTGGGTTAACTGCCTTCCTCAAGGGAAGAACGGCAGATTTGTCAACCTTGCCGGGTCGGCAATTCGAACCAGCGACCGTTTGGTTACTAGCCCAATGCTCTAAATTCTGGGCTAACCAGCCGGCCCATGGTAATTGCAATGAAATGCACAGACCATCGCAGGATTTCTATCCCTCGGATTCACTGAGTCCAATGTCCAGTTGGTAGTTACGCATCATCGTTTTGCTCACAGCCGTTTCATACATTTGTGATGATAATCTGAGCACTACCGAAGTTCATAAAACGTTTAAAATAGTTTACTATAGGAATTGCAATAGCACCAGAATGTAAACTACAGCATAATTAATCTCCGTAAATACTATTTGCATAATGTTTTCCATAATCAAACTGCTATTATTACATGAACTTGAGATAAATGACACATACATACAGTACAGTACCTTATTGCTCTGGAGATAATAATATATTATGTACAGCGCCTTCAGAAAGTATTCACACCCCTTGACTTATTCCACATTTTGTTGTGTTACAGCCTGAATTCAAAATGGAGTACATTTTTACTTGTACAAATGTATTCAAAATGAAATACAGAGATATCCAATTTAAGTATTCACACCCCTGAGTCAATACTTTGTAGAAGCACTTTTGGCAGTGATTACCGCTGTGAGTCTTTCCAGGTAAGTCTCTTAAGAGCTTTGCACACCTGCATTGTACACTATTTGCAGATGATTCTTTTTAAATTCTTCAAGCTCTGTCAAATTGGTTGTTGATCATTGCTAGACAGACATTTTCATGTCTTGCGATAGATTTTTCCAGACGATTTAAGTCAAAACTGTATCTTTGTAGTGACTGGGTGTATTGCGGCACAGAGATGAGGTAGTCATTGACAAATCATGTTTAACACTATCATTGCACACAGTATTAGTCCATTCAACTTATTATGTGACTTGTTAAGCACATGTTTACTCCTGAACTTATTTTGGCTTGCCATAGCAAAGGGGTTAAATACTTATTGACTCAATACATTTCAGCTTTACATGTTTTATTTGTTTGTAAACGTGTCAGAAATACTGTATAATTCCACTTTGACATTATGGGGTATTGTGTGGAGGCCGGTGACACAAAATCTGAATTGAATCCATCTTAAATTCAGGCTGTAACACAACATGTGGAAAAAAATCAAGGGTTGTGAATCATTTCTGAAGGCACTCTAAATACCTTGTATTATGAAGATGTTCATATTATAAAAACACATTCGAAGTCCATAGAGATTCATACAACATTCCCTTGTCCATTTCCCAAAAGGCAATTTCTGAAATTGGAATACATGGGAAACATATCAAGTGAGGGTACAGATACATGTACACGTTAAGCTGTTCACCTCACTAAAGGTGAAACACGACACTTTTCATTCACATATTCTGAGCAGTCAGAACCCCAATTGTCATCTCTGCAGCTTTAACCACTTCCTCCTGCCTGGGAGTGTTTCAGGTCTGCTGCATAGACCATGTGGCAGCCATTTTGTATTAATGTATCCCAAAAGGAGGTGTGAACGCAATGAATTTCTTGAACAAAATGGGATTATGTGACCCAACAAGAAATGCAACCAATAGCCTATATGACTATGGCAAGTTAAAGCATAATAAGTATCAGTTACACTGTTCTTGCATACACTTCATTTTAATTACAGTCATTACATCCAATGCTATATTCTTTGTGTAATGTTGTTGGTGCATGTAATGATTTAATTCACAACCTCTTAGTGCATTTGTTATTGGTATGTTGCGTAATTTCAGGCATATTTTCTGTTATGCTCAACAATTAAATAATACTTTTTTGTCTCCTTAATCTTTAGCTTTTGAAATCTCCCCCCCCCCCAAATATGTGCAGATGTTCAAAATACATTTCTGTTGACAGCCTTACAAAATTAGGGACAGTGAGTAACTTCCAGGGCATATCTGTAAGGTCACCATAAATCCTAACTGCCCTATCTGAGTAACCTCTATTCCTCCTTGTCTCGTAGGGAGTTTCTGCATTTATGGGGACATGAATCTAAGTTCCGGGGGCCCGATGCCTGTGATGGAGGAAGTAGATATCAGCGGCAGTGAGAGGTAAGGACAGTACACTGCATCAATGACCGCGTGTGCTCTTGAAAAGGATATGGTAGTCAATGGAATGGAATTATCAATGGAATACCTGTCTGAGCCAAGTAGATAGACATACTGATTAAGTCCTTGATAGCATCATAATGAAAAGGATACACATACAGAATACAATGTGAAATGTGCACATTGGATATTATTCATGACTCTTTAATTAAATGAAGTGTTGGCACATGTAGTAGCTGCTAGGTGTCATACAGTATACACGTAAGGCAGAGTGAGGGATGGTGATGGTATTGGAAGGCTAATGTCCCTGAATCCATGGGGAAGGATGCCTGTGGTCAGCTTTGCAGGAACCAGAGGCTTCCTCCCCTGGCATCATCTTTCCCTGCTCCCTGCTTACCTTCTCAACGTTCTCCCTCATTTGATATCCTGTGACAGGCTTCCTATCAGGAGGATCCGTTTCTATGGAAATATCCTTGAAATAGCATCATACAGAACATGAGCTTTTTTATGACAAGAGCACTCCTTACATATAGACCAACTACCCCCAAGCCATAAGACTGAACATCTAATCAAATGGCTACCCAGACTATTTGCATTGCCCCCTCCCCCTATTTTACACCGCTGCTACCCTCTGTTGTTATCATCTATGCATAGTCACTTTAATAACTCTACCTACATGTACATATTACCTCGACTAACCGGTGCCCCTGCACATTGACTCTGTACCGGTACCCCCCTGTATATAGCCTCGCTATTGTTATTTTACTGATGCTCTTTAATTCCTTGTTACTTTTATTTCTTATTCTCATCCCTATTTCTTTAAACTGCATTGTTGGTTAGGGGCTCGAAAGTAAGCATTTCACTGTATTCGGTGCATGTGACTACTCCAATTTATTTTGATTTGATTTGACTACCCTCCTGACCTGGTCATAATTTTGTCTACATGACATAGACATAATAGGTTTATAGCTGGTATCAGAAGTATGCGTTAATAACGTGTTTCCAGTGTAGCCTACATGTGATTGCTGGTTTTTGGAGCAAAGCTTTAGAGACTGCTTTCGTAGACAATGAGAGTATTAATTCAGCTCATGCGAATGTGGTCCTGATAAGCTGACTTTGATTGAAACCTATTGCCAAATGAAAAACGATGAAACATCCAGGCATGTGTCCAGCCCGTGGTGCTGAATCCCTATAGTAATGCGCCTAACAAAGCTGTCAAAATCTCCATTGATAAAAAAAACGAACCCCGGGGATGGACTGGCAAATAATTGTCAGCTCAAGCAGCAGAGAAAAGGCAGAGAAAGGCTGAGTTTTACATTAGACATTGTTTGGACAGATTTTTTTATTTTTATTAATGTCTTCTAGCGTGATTTATCACATCTGTCAGTGATATCAGAGCGCCTCACATATAACTTCACTCCCTTTCTACTAAAATGTTTCTTTACAGAGAGTGACTTACTTTTCCGGGGACGGGTTATACATGAAAAATTGTACCCACGTAAGACATTTGGCAGTACAAGAAGCCAGTGCTATGAAAAAATGTGAACTCTGACTGATGACTTTGCTGAAATTCATAATCTTTCCTGTCACAACTAACCCTTTACACTCGTGGGAATGTCCTATATGGACTAAATTCAACTGTTTCTTACAGAAGGAATATGATAAGCATATGCATACCCATGGTACCAATTGAAAGGGAACAGTATGGAGATTATGGAGATTATGGGAATAGTATTATACCAAAGTTTGAGGATACAAATCAAAGTAAATGTTATTTGTCACATGGGCTGAATACAACACACCTTACAGTGAAATGCTTATTTACAAGCCCTTAACCAACAATGCAGTTTTAATAAAATTAAGTGTTGACTAAAAAAAATGTAAGTAAAAAACCTGAAATCGAAATAACAACTAATTAAAGAGCAGCAGTAACATAACAGTAGCGAGGCTATATACAGGGGGTACTGGTACAGAGTCAATGTACGGGGGGTACCGGTTAGTTGAGGTAATTGAGGAAATATGTACATGTAGGTAGAGTTAAAGTGACTATGCATAAATAATAAACAGAGAGTAGCAGCAGCGTATAAGAGGGGAGAGGAAGGAGGGGGGGGGGGGGGGGGGCGATGCAAATAGTCTGGGTAGCCATCTGATTAGCTGTTCAGGAGTCTTTTAGTTTGGGGGGTAGAAGCTGTTAAGAAGCCTTTTGGACCTAGACTTGGCGCTCCAGTACCGCTTGCCATGCGGTAGCAGAGAGAACAGTCTATGACTAGGGTGGCTGGAGTCTTTGACAATTTTTAGGGCCTTCCTCTGACACCGCTTGGTATAGAGGTCCTGGGTGGCAGGAAGCTTGGGCCGTACACACTACCCTCTGTAGTGCCTTGTGGTGGGAGGCCAGATGCTATACCAGGCGGTGATGCAACCAGTCAGTATGCTCTCGATGGTGCAGCTGTATAACTTTTTTAGGATCTGAGGACCCATGCCAAGTCTCCTGAGGGGGAATAGGCTTTGTCGTGCCCTCTTCACGACTATCTGTGGATCTGTTGGGATGGTATGCAAATTCAGTGGGTCTAGGGTTTCTGGGATAATGGTGTTGATGTGAGCCGTGACCAGCCTTTCAAAGCACTTCATGGCTACAGACATGAGTGCTACGGGTCAGTAGTCATTTATGCAGGTTACCTTAGCATTTTTGGGCACAGGGACTATGGTGGTCTGCTTGAAACATGTTGGTATTACAGACTCAGTCAGGAACAGGTTGAAAATGTCAGTGAAGACACTTGCCAATTGGTCAGTGCATGCTCGGTGTACATGTCCTGGTAGTCCGTCTGGCCCTGCGGCCTTGTGATTGTTGACCTGTTTAAAGGTTTTACTCACATCGGCTACGGAGAGCGTGACTACACAGTTGTCCAGAACAGCTCATGCTCTCATGCATGTTTCAGTGTTGCTTGCCACAAAGCGAGCATAGAAGTAATTTTGCTCTTCTGGTAGGCTCGTGTCACTGGGCAGCTCGTGGCTGTGCTTCCCTTTAAAGTCTGTAATAGTTTGAAAGCCCGGCCACATCCGACGAGTGTTGGAGCCAGTGTAGTACGATTCAATCTTAGTCCTGTATTGACACTTTGCCTGTTTGATGGTTCTACGGAGGGCATAGCGGAATTTCTTATAAGCTTCCGGGTTAGAGTCCCGCTTCTTGAAAGCGGCAGCTCTACCCTTTAGCTCAGTGCAGATGTTGCCTGTAATCCATGGCTTCTGTTTGGGGTATGTACATACAGTCACTGTGGGGACGACATTATCAATGTACGTATTGATGAAGCCAGTGACTGTGATGGTGGACTCATCAATAACAGAACATTTTCCAGTCTGTGCTAGCAAAACAGTCCTGTAGCTTAGCATCTGCTTCATCTGACCACATTTTATTGACCGAGTCACAGGTGCTTCCTGCTTTAGTTTTTGCTTGTAAGCAGGAATCAGGAGGATAGAATTATGGTCAGATTTGACAAATGGAGGGTGAGGGAGAGCATTGTATGCGTCTCTGTGTTTGGAGTAAAGGTGGTCTCGAGTTTTTTTCCCTCGGGTTGCACATTTAACATGCTGGTAGAAAACCAATTTAAGTTTGCTTGCATTAAAGTCCCCGGCCACTAGAAGGGCCTCCTCTGGATCAATATTTTCCTGTTTGCTTATGGCCGTATACAGCTCATTGATTGCGGTCTTAGTGCCAGCATTGGTTTGTGGTGGTAAATAGACGGCTACGAAGAATATAGATGAAAACTCTCTTGGTAAATAGTGTGGTCTACAGCGTATCATGAGATACTTTGCATTAGGCGAGCAAAACCTCAAGACTTCATTAGATTTTGTGCATCAGCTGTTGTTTACAAATATACATAGACCGACACCCCTTGTCTTACCAGAGGCGGCTGTCCTATCCTGCCGATACAGCTTAAAACCCACCAGCTGTATGTTATTCATGTTGTCTTTCAGCCACGACTCGGTGAAACGTCCCGTTGGTAGGATATGCGTCCTTGTCTATTTTATTATCCGATGGTTGTATGTTGGCTAATAGGACTGATGGTAAAGGCAGATTACCTACCTACTCACCGTCGGATCCTTACAAGGCACCCCCGACTTACGTCCCAAATATCTCTGTCTCTTTCTCCTGCGAATTATGGGGATGAGGGCCTTGTCAGGTGTCTGAAGTAAATCCTTTGCGTCCGACTCATTAAAGAAAAAATCTTCCTCGAATACAAGGTGAGTAATGTCCTAATATTTAGAAGCTCTTTTCAGTCGTAAGAGACGGTGGCAGAAACATTATGTACAAATCAATTAGCAAATAACGCAACAAAAACACACACAATAGCACAATTGGTTAGGGGGCCGTAAAACGGCAGCCATCTTCTCTATATGTACAACAGTTCACCTGACACAAGACTGAATCCAAACATTACACTGTTGTGTGCATTTTACATTTACTGAACTTTTCGCCACATTTGTTGGTAACGAAATCTGAAATACTCTGGATACATTCACTAACATGATAAGAAAATTCTTGAAAAATGTGGGGTAGGTGCACATAAAACAAAAAAGGAATTGAGTGAGAAAACTAACTGGTGTCTCCAAGTGCACCTCTCCAAAGTGTGCACAGTTCCTAAGTAATTTCAGCGCACTTTTTTGACTCAAAGTCTTCAACTATAATATACTTTTTGATCTTTCCTACTTATGCTGTGCCGTTGAGGAACTTGAGCAAGCACACTTGTAGTTGTTTTGTTTGCCACACAGCCCTGCATCAAACATTACTGTTGTTGTTTACACAATCTTAAAACGCTCCATTAGAAATCGCAATATGGGTCAGGTGGGCATTATTTTAAAGCTTATTCTATTTCCAACACGACTAGTTAAGTTATAAAATACGATATTACGATGTTAGGCCTTTACAATGCAATTAAAGGAAACATATCGTCATTTTGGTGCACATAGAATGGAGTGCCTACCGTTTACAGCATTTCACTCCCTCAGTCCACATTTTGTTTTTTGCAAAAGTTGCCCAATTAGCACGAGGGCAACTTCCTGTCCTGTGCGGTGCTCAAGTTCAGGAAGGCCGTCACTCAAAACCCCTACAGGGCTATGGAGCGCAGCCAGAGCTCTCACGTCATGTATAGCATGTTAATGTACAGCCACTGCATTCCAATTTAGGCATTTATCAGTGCCCAAATCTGCCATTTTCACCCTGGGTACAAGTGTAAAGGGCTACCTAAAATGAAGCCATGGTCTGCTGCATGTTTTAATGCAGGGATTTCATTCCAGAGTGCTTTGATTCAGCCTCACTGGTCTGCAGCTGTGCGATAAAGTCTGACTGTATTTCTCAGTGACCTTGAATGATATTGTGGATAGAGCCACACACTAGTGCCAGTCTTACCAGCACTGTGACTTCCCTGTGTGCAGATGATTGATATTTAACAGGTCGGGTTGTCACACCAGGAGGTGGGATTATTTGTAAGGTAATAAATGTGAAAGATTAGGGGTGGATAATTGCTTGCTGAGACAGTATCTCTATCTCCTGGCAGTATGTCCTGCTAATACTGTACTAACTGTCTTGATTATTTCTGGAGGACACAATGTTTTCTTTGTCAGCTTTTTCATTGTATCCACTGACATTACGTGTACCTCAGAAATAATTAGAATTCATTTAATTCATTGTCTTTGTTGAAGTTAGGACACACATTAGGACAACATATTGCTGAATTGTTCATATACAGATGACGGATCTTAACGTAACTTAATAATCACTATTTGTTGGAGAGAATTTTCTAGATGCATCAGGAAATTCAAATGAGCCTCATCACTGGCTGAAAATGAGCAGTTATCTTTCTCTCCATGTGTGCTCATTGGGATGGCTTTCTATCAAAATGATGTTCTCTCTCGCTCACTCAAATGCAAGGCCTAGGTCCTATTACTGCAACATTCAAATGTACAAACATGTATCTGAAATGCAGCCATACACATCAACTGTCACGCCCTGGTCTTAGTATTTTGTGTTTTCTTTATTATTTTGGTTAGGCCAGGGTGTGACATGGGTTTTTGTATGTGGTGTGTTTTGTCCTGGGGTTTTGTTAGGTATTGGGTTTGTGGCTTAGTGGGGTTTTCTAGGTAAGTCTATGGCTGTCTGGAGTGGTTCTCAATCAGAGGCAGGTGTTTATCGTTGTCTCTGATTGGGAACCATATTTAGGCAGCCATATTCTTTGAGTGTTTCGTGGGTGATTGTTCCTGTCTCTGTGTTTGCACCAGATAGGACTGTTTAGGTTTTCACATTTCATTATTTTGTAGTTTATTCATGTATAGTTTTTTCTTTATTAAACAAACATGAATCATCACAACGCTGCATTTTGGTCCGACTCTCCTTCACCTAAAGAAAACCGTTACATCAACAACCATCGTTTTATATAGCTTAATAAAACAAGAGAGATATTGGTCTCTACTAGGCTACGCCACACAAGTGTCTAGTATATCCTAAGATTACTAATTAACTAAAAATGTTGTTTAATTGTGGCGTGGGGTGGTCTAGTGGTTAGGGCTGCTACAATCAGCATGCACATATAACGTAAACTCACTTTTGTACATCGCCTTGGTCCGTACAATTAACCTTATTTTAGCGCCTCAAAAACGTAATGCTTCCAGATCAACTGTAATGTCAATGCCATTGTAAAGCACAATTTCTCCCCTTTCCAACAGAATCTATTACATGACCTAAACACTGCCCCGTTTCTGCATAATTCAACAAGGCAATGAGCCCCCTTCGGGTCTTTTTAAAAATGGCGGGTGGGGAAGTGAAACTAATGCGTGATAGTGAGAAGGAGAGATGTTGTGTGGAAAAATTGCTTTTTTTCACTCGATCTGTCCAACTTATCACCTTATCGCCTCTAAAATTTGAATAAAACACTATATAGCGTTTATATAATGTGTCATTACATACCTATTTGAAGGTTTGTGTCGAATTTGAATCGAGCTTTTAGGGCAGTGCTAAAGTGATCTTAGAAGTAAACAGCGGCTTTGAGAATGATGATCGCATGCAATGATGACGGAAAAAATGACTAGGTATTCCCCTCTTTCCCCGTCACTGTCCATTTCTTGTTTTTAAACGATGAGAGAAGTGCTACACCTGGTGGAGAGAGATTGTAAGACAGAAATAGTTTCTTTATGCGTGCTGTACGTTACGACATGACACGTCACGATGTAACGGAGGGTCAGTTTATTCAACTTTTCTCCAATACTATAGAGCCATTACCATGTCGATCAACGCTTGAATAGAAAAGTAGTTCAAACCCCTGATTTTGAAGTCAACACAGTCACTACAGTCCCATTAGTTTTATTTGTAGCCTCGCACATTTGTACGGAATGGCGTGAGTTTACGTTAGGCCAACCGTGTGGATACCATTCTGGCCCATGCACTTCTGGCACAAATAACTCTGTCCCCCAATTGACTTCAAGTAGTTACACGTTTCATATGGACAGTCACGGTTATTTTACACCCAGTCCTGATAGGAAAGCATCATACCAGACACTTTTGGATAACATAAATAGGAAACAAATAAAATAATAACAGTCAGTAGGCTACACAAAACATAGATTTGGTAGATTTGGCGTGGTAAACGAGGAAATCGTTTATTTCTTTTGTACGGAATGGTTGTCAAATAGATAAATCACCCTTAGTCTGTTCAAATAGGACAAAGTTGTTGCGATGACGACACCAACCAGAGGGCGAACGTAGCATCTTTCAGGGAGCTGTAATGAGGTGACCAATAATGGGTGCAATTAAGATCAGCTGTGCAGGTTAATTTAGCATGTATTGATGGTTTAACAAGACCAGCTGGCAATAATAAGGTTGCTACCTTTTGAGGCAGAATTTCCAGGCAAGACTTCAAAATTGGCATGTCCCAATCCCATGTATCCATCGCCGGGAGGCTATTCCATAACACCTTGCAGCGCAGCAAAAAATAATTGACGACGGACAGAAGTCCCCACTTGGGAGAACGTTTTCCAGAAATCCACAAAATGTAAGTATAACATTTATTTATTCACCAAATGATAACATTTTCAAGAAATTACTTTCATATCAATTGTGAATTAAAATGTTAAGTAACTGGTGATTATCAGCCCATTGCCAAGCTAGCTAATACATCGGACACGATAGCTAGCCAGAAGGCGATCTCATCCTGCTAATCGGCTGTTTAGAGATGACCTAAACTAACTAATCGTATATTCAGCAATGTGTCAATTGTGAAGACCCAGAGTTAAAAAAAATGTTTCTTCCCATTTGTTTCCAGAGACTAGTGGCACCTGATCACGTTTCACTCCATTGTATTGGCTTGGCAGGAGAAAAACAGTCCTGCACGACTCGTTTGGAAGTAAGACATTTTAACAACTTCTGATGAAAAACGTAGGAAATTCAGCCAGCTGTGTTCTGTTCATTCTAGGCTTGCTCGCCAGCCAAGTTATTATGCATTCTGTTGAGTCTGTTTACCTAGCTAACGTTAGCTAACTTTATCTTGCTACTTTCCCTTACCCTATTGTGTTGCACCATTGGGGTTGGTGTTACTGGGTAACTGGGTGTTACTGGGTAAAACAACTTAATTAAGCCTAAAAATATGCAAAACTGTTAATAAAACGATTGCACATTTAAAGGCAGTTGTGGCTTCAGCAACAATTTGAACAGTGAGGCTAATGTCTTCCCCTTTGTTTTTACTTACTCCAGGTTGAATGATATTCCACCCTGCAGATGTAAGGAACTTGTTGTGAACCTCCCAGCCAACAGGATAATCAACATATCCCAGGATATTATTTAGGAGTGTGCCAACCTCACAATTTTAGAAATAGATTCACCCATGATATTATTTATCATGCAGATTTGACAGGACATTGTAATTCATAAAGCTCATTCTGAAATACGATATCTGTCCCAGGGGATTCAATTTAGACCCCAATTAGGTGTTAGTGAAGGGCTGAAAAAAACAACAACTGTAAACTCCTGTCTCAAATAAGACATGAAGGTCAGTCAATCAGCAAAATCATGTAGTGATAGGTGTGTCCAACATTTTGACGTGTGTGTGTGTATATATATATATATATATATATATATATATATAATATGCATTTACTGCATATCATTATATTGGACATGTTATCCTTCATCACATGCAAGTATATGTTTTGTATCCATTGCATTTAGCTTACATTAGGAAGACGTAGCCTAGGCAGTCTAATCTAGTTACAGTAGATTGCATCGTATCACCTTTCAATATTATTAACAAATATGAAACCATGTTAACTTGAACATATAATTGAATCATATGCATGGGTGTCATATTTGTATGACTGTATCACAATGCAAGCCTACTCATTCGAAAAATACAGCGGCTCTAATGCAATATTAGCTTCGCAATGAAACGCCACTATTCTTAAACAGTCAGTAAAATAGCTGATTTAGCTGTAAATGAAAATCGTAGCCTGTGGGATATCATGCATGCAAACTTGTCATGTCCACAACAATGGAGCAGCAAACCAAGCAACATGCGAGAGGAGGACCCCATTCCGTAGGTTAATTCAGGTACTGAGGAGCTTGATTGCGTTACTTGTTTATCTGTTATTCGTGTCAGATGTTTCAATTTTGAGATATCCTTGCTGCACAATTTTCCTACCGCAATGAAATGGGTGATATTAAAATCTGACATCTGTACATAGTAGTACTCTTAACTGTTTTCTAGTAATTCTATAGGCAGACTCTTAGAAAAAATGTTGCTATCTAGAACCTAATAGGGTTATTCGACTGTTCCCATAGGATAACCCTTTGAAAAAGCCTTTTTGACTCCAGATAGAACCCTTTTGAGTTTCATGTAGAACATTTTACACAGAGTGTTCTACATGGAACCTAAAATAATTCTGCTATGGGGACAGCCGAAGAACACTTTTTGAACCCTGCATTTCTTGTGCAATTCATGAGTAAGCTGCACGGGGTCATAACAGTTTATGGTAGTTTATTTGTCTTATGGTTTCCGGGTAGGAGACTCCACACTGTACATACAGTATATGAGACAATGATTGTGAAAGATACAAACACAGGACATCAGTAAAGGAAACCCAGTGTTTCATTTCCTCAACAGGGATGACGAGACGGCCTACAGGGAGGAGGCGAGAGCCCTTGGAGTGTGGTGTCAGGAAAATAACCTCTCACTCAACGTCAACAAAAAGGAGATGATCGTGGACTTCAGGAAACAACAGAGGGAGCACCCCCCCCCCCCCCCCCATCCACATCGACGGGAAAGTAGTGGAGAAGGTGGGGAAAGTTCATCACGGACAAACTGAAAAGGTCCACACAGACAGTGTGGTGAAGAAGGCGCAACGGTGTAGCCTAACAGCATCTCTTCAACCTCAGGAGGCTGAAGAAATTTGGCTTGTCACCTAAAACACTCAAACCTTTTTCAGATGCACAATCTAGAGCATCCTGTCGGGCTGTATCACCGCCTGGTACGGCAACTGCTCCTCCCACAACCTCAAGGCTCTCCAGAGGGTAGTGCGGTCTGCACAACGCATCACCGGGGGCAAACTAACTGCCCTCCAGAACACCTACAGCACCCGATGTCACAGGAGGCCAAAAAGATAATCAAGGACAACAACCACCCAAGCCACTGCCTTTTCACAACGCTATCATCCAGAAGGCGAGGTCAGCACAGGTGCATCAAAGCTGGGACTGAGAGACTGGAAGACAGCTTCCATCTCAAGGCCATCAGACTGTTAAACAGCCATCACTAACATAGAGAGGCTGCTGCCAACATACAGACTCAAATCTCTTGCCACTTTAATACATTTAGTAAATGGATTTAATAAAGGTATCACTAGTCACTTTAAATAACTCCACTTTAATAATGTCTACATATCCTACATTACTCATTTCATATGTATATACAGTATTCGATACCATCTACTGCATCTTGCCTATGCCACACGGCCATCGCTCATCCATGTATTTATATGTACATATTCTTATTCATCCCTTTACATTTGTGTGTAATGGGTAGTCATTGTGAATTTCTGAGATTACTTGTTAGATATTACTGCTCTGTCGGAACTAGAAGCACAAACATTTCGCTACACTCACATTAACATTTGCTAACCATGTGTATGTGACCAATAAAATGTGATTTGAACCAAGAACTGTATGCTTATGAAGTCTCATCCTGTCATATCATATTTTATTACTAAGATCCAGCCAATGAATTGAATGAGCTGTTGAATGCGGTGAGCTTGCTCTGTCGCCTACCTCTATTGCCATTAGAGTGGGAGTTCATGTATGGGTCATCTGAATGACGCTGTGTAGAGGTCAAACACAGCTCTTTGTAAACAAAAGTCCGGTTCAGAGTCAATAACTCCTGCAATGTGACAGAGTTTCTCATGTGCTGGATTGATAGGAAAAAAGAAGAGTATCACCAGAGGCACATGATTGCATTATATTGGACCGCTGCCAAACAATAGTATGCCGTCTTAGTTAATTACTTATATAAATCATGCAACGCCATTCTAATTTTATGTATAGTTTATGACTGCTCAAACCTTTGAGCTTGATGGGCCAAAATATAATCTGAGTGGTGAGATGCGGGCCGAGCAAATATGCTGTCCATTATCTATTTAGAAATATAAAAAAATAGGGGTCTTTAAACACGGGCCTTTTTAGTAATTAATCATGAAACCACAGCATTGAGCATTGTAAAGTAAAATAATAGCTGAAAGCTCCAACTGTTCAAAAGCTAGAGCCAAATTTGTAGGAAGAAAACAGAAACCACTCTGCTTGTTCCAACCGCTATCGGAGGTTACTCATGTAACCGCGTTTCTGTGAACTAGGCATGGACATTCACTCGATTACAATTTTTTGGGGTGTGTTTTCTTTGGGCAGGCCAAACCAAACATCGTCCCCATTTGGGTCAGCCCTTTTATAGATTATGCAAAAGCAGGTTTGTTTGATAATTATTCATGTTTTTTTCCCGATAATTTCTATTTAGTCATTTATGACATTTATGATATCCCTCCAGAGTCATTTCTTGCAGCCACATACATAGGGCGGCCATCATACATGCATGTTCAATGTGGTCGCTCTGGTGACACTCAGATAAGTAAAGGATAACCATGCGTTCTGTGGAATATAATGCACAACGTGGAAGGTGTGTGCCACGGCGCACAGCGGATAAATGATTTGCCTGTAGAAATGTGATCAACATCCACTGAAGTTGCTAGAAAATGTACTAGATAGCTACAGTAGTTCCCTTCAGTACAGTAGTTGGGTCATTCATTTTAACATTGTCACAAAGAGCACATGTTCAAACTTAATAAAATAACATATTATCCCATCTCGAGATTAAATAAAAAATTGTCCATAGTAAGTGCCTATTAAGTGTCAAATAAAGTAACGGGGTTGACGACTTCTTAAATCATCCATAAATGACCTTGTGACAGGGGAAATTGAAGCTTGTGTGTACAACAGGTAGTGGAAATTGAATACAAGTTTCACTAAGAAATTGAAATTGTTAAATCATTTCTAGCCTGTCAATCTACGGGTAAGAGGGTTGAAGTGTTAAGCTTGACCAGCTCAGTTTTCCACCATAAAACAATAGAAAATGCCAAAGAGTAGAACCAGCTCACCTGCTTTTACACGGATTTAACTATTAGATGTTCAATGCTTCAAAAGGGAATAGTTTCACCATATTAAAATGAGAGTTCAGTTCACATAACAGGGTTGGCCATAAAATGAGGGACAGGTTTTTTACCAATTAAAATAAATCAATAATCACGTGAAATAAATAATAATCAACAAAATAACTAGGGATTTACAATGAGAGTGAAAACTTGAGTAAATGTTGGGATTACGTGTGTTAAAATGAAGAAATTTGGCACTTTAGCCATCTTTATTCACATAAAATATCAAATTTATTGAATTGACCATGTGGTCTACATTAAAGTGCACTTTTAAAATGAACAATTTCTACTTAAAATAGCAAAGGGACAGAAAGGTCACTCATTTAATAAAAGTACCCAGTTAAGAGCTATGGATGCAAGGACTGACCCTTCATGATATCAAAATGATAGTTTTAACCATGTTTTGAGGCTATAGTGTTTGTTTACATTTACTTTGTTTGCAAACATTAGAGTAAAACAAGCTTACATTTTGGGTTCTGACGGGGTAGGACAGTTGAACTAAGCTCAAGTTATATTCTTCAAGAATCAATGGGTAAATATCATACTTTTACAAGTCCAAAAATGTATGTAGCAACTGCAGATTGCTTCATTAATTCATTTTTCATCAAATGTGACCCACCACTGGGATTCGGTCTTATGTAGCAAAATTTGAAATAATATTTTTTTACACTGGAAAAAAACTAGACAATTGTATATCACACACTGCAGTTGAGGAACAGTAGCAAAGTTGATACATTTGTAACCCCTCTTTTGAGAAAATTGCCTGTGAATGGTTTGGTACACCTACTGGAGTTCTCTTTGTCTACACCCTTTCAGCATCGTTCACACCCTCTTAAGCCTTATCTCTTTAAGGATTCACGTGTGACGCCATGTGCTAAACAGAGTGAATACAGTAGTGTAGTAAACAGCCAAAGTTTTCAAGACTAGAAGTGGTGAAAGTAGAAGCAAAAAGTAGTATGAAAAATACACTTTAACTAGTCCTTGGTTTATATCCTAATCCGACTTTGGTGCAGGTCATGTTGTTCTTCACATTACCGTCTATGGTAAATACACACTATGCCAAATAAAAGCTATGTTTATTTGTCACATGCACAGGATGCAGAAGGTGTAAACGACACAGTGAACTGGTTACTTGCATAGTGGAGTCTTTTGTTAAGACACAAAGCTAGATAGCTGTCTAGCTAACCAATCAACCATAACCCCTACTCATACTAACATGGACCATGCATGAATCTGCAGGTAGATAAAGCTAACCAACTAGGTTCAATGTTAGCTAGCTAGTTAGCATTGGTCTATAACTAGCAATGCAAATGGTTTCTGAGATACAAATAATATTACTACACAGATCATACACGTAACTTTAGCTAGCAAGCCAGCCAGCTAACATTAGCTAGATAGACTAGCTAACAGCACGCTTTCACTTGCAATGAAAATGACTTTCTGACAAAATTAGAAATGTATAATATCTGAAAATGTTGTTAGACTCTTACCCATATACATGGAGGAACACTTCTCCCTCTGTCACGGATATCATGGTTGCCCTTAGTTTGAAGATGCAATCCGGAGACGGGTGTTTTATACAACAGCCTCCTGTGTTCTCTTTTTGACTTTCTCCGCATTTGACAATCATCTCTCTGCTTCCATTGGGTATTCCACTGATTTCAAAACTCGGTCAACTTCTTCCGTGACAACAACACTGTTGATTGCCATTTCTTCTCCCATCACGGTCTTCAGAAGTCTACAATATCTGGTTCAATGAAAATGTTTTTATCTAAATTAGGGATTTCGGTATCGTCTGACTCATTTTCAGGCCAGAGAATGTCAGCACGGCATGATTGCCCTCCAGAAAGTAGTCCATCACAACTTTTCCCCACTGATCTGTGTCGATAGTGCTAATAACTTCAGGGCAGCAATGCAACACCTTTTCAGTTCTTCATGATATCTTTAAAAGAATCAGCGGTAAAAAGGATTATCCACACATACTGAGCAGCTCATGTTATAGAAGCGTGCTATATGGCAGACCAATCTGAACTCATCTCTCGGGCATGTCCAGCACATCCATTATCTCAGCCAATCATGGCTAGCGGGAAAGTTCATGTATTTTTCCGTGGCTAAACCAACTAGGCTCGTAATTTAACAATTGTATTTATATTTACAGATGGCATACACCTTTATTATTAAAGCACATGAAAGTTCACATGTTCTAGAAGGAATTTTGGACCAAAAAACACATTTTGATATGAAAGAACATCCAAATGCCTCTCCTTTGAAGTAGTGACATGCCTAGCTTCTTGAAACAGGTTACAAATGAAACGTAAGGAATACAATTAATTGTTGGAAAGGCTGTTGCTAATTAAACATAATCCAATCAGTTCTATAGTATAATTTGTGTTGTGCACTGCTGAACAAAGCTGTAAATATATGCAATTATCTACAGTACCACCTACTCATTCAAGAGTTTTTCTTTATTTTTACTATTTTCTACATTGTAGAATAATAGTGAAAAACAGAAAGGTGCTCACTGCTGCTCATGCTCCCAGGTGATATTTATTTATAATAATGTTTTGACCCATAGGTCTTCATCAGGCATCCATATCCCGGGTGGGGGTGGAAGGTCCTATATTCAGTGACATCACTTCCTGAAACAGGAGGTAAAACATGTACAATATAGGTTCACAATATTAACATTCAATGTATCCAATATATGATCATACACAAGGAATGTGATACACATTGACAGTAATATACATACACGTACAATATTCAATTGGGATTTAAAAAAAAACACAATCTGTACAGATTAAAACTATAAAAACGGTTTCAAGTCAAACTCCTCGTTAAGGAAAAGAGTTGACAGTGTGTTGAGCCTGTAGCAGACTGGTGGCACCATAGGTCCCAGCGTGGGGACCCCTGGTGCCCTGGGTTTTTCCCTATCCGTTAACCTAACCAGAAAACCTCTGGACCCTATAAGGTATGACAGTGATTAATTAGTTGTAAAAAGGTTTCATAAGGTCGATGATGGGACCAGTCTTTCCAAATCAGGTCTCATGGTTTTAAAAACGACAAAATCTCCTGGCCCTGGGGGGATGAAAACCCTGTCAAACTGCAGAAATCTTTTTTAAATTTTTATTTTATTTAACTAGGCAAGTCAGTTAAGAACAAATTCTTATTTTCAATGACGACCTATGAACAGTGGGTTAACTGCCTGTTCAGGGGCAGAATGACAGATTTGTACCTTGTCAGCTCGGGGATATGAACAACCTTTTGGTTACTAGTCCAATGCTAGTAGTAGTTACTAGTCCATTAGCAGGTTTGTGAAAAGCCAAAGAGAAAGGGTTTATTTTAGCCAGATAACATCTCTGAGTCTTTTAATATAATATGGTCTGTCGTTAGAGGCCAGGTACATGTAGAGTCAGTCAGGAGTTCCACAGTCTAGGACAGGTCAGTGGGGACAACACACCCAGTTCAGGTTCCATTTCATGATATACTTGAACCTTTTGATCGAGGCAACCACTTACCACATTATCCAATTTTAAAAGGACAAATGGAAGATGATATTTTTCCTCTGTCTGCCCTTTGCCAAGGTGAAGACGTATCCAAGCAACAGAAAGGTATCCCTTGTCTTAGACATGGCATATCTGGCCCATCTCTAGGAGAAAATGACTCACTAGCTCTAAATCAAATCAAATGTTATTTGTCACATGCGTCATAAACAATAGGTGTAGACTTACAGTGAAATGCTTACTTACAGGCCCCAACAACGCAGAGAGAAAAATAGAGCAATTATAGAAAGAATTATAACTCAAAGAATAAATACACAATGAGTAAGTTGTGTATAAGTTGACTATATACACATGGTACCAGTATCGAGTTGATGTGCAGAGGTGCGAGCTAACTGAGGTAGAGAAATACAGTATAGGTAGGGATAAAATGACTCGGCAACAGAATAGATAATAAACAGTAGCAGCAATGTAGTTGGGTCAATGCAGATAGTCCAGGTAGCTATTTGGTTAACTATTTAGCTATTTGGTTAACTTATGGCTTGGGGGTTGAATATGTTCAGGGTCTTGTTGGTTCCAGACTTGGTGCATCGGTACCACTTGCCATGCGGTAGCAGAGAGAACAGGCTATGACTTGGGTGGCTGGAGTCTTTGACAAGTTTTAGGGCCTTCCTCTGACATCGCCTAGTATCAAGGTCCTGGATGGCAGGGAGCTCGGCCCCAGTGATGTACTGGGTCGAACGCACTACCCTTCGTATCGCATCTGGATGCCGAGCAATTGCCAAACCAAGTGGTGATGCAGCCATTCAAGATGCTCTCGATGGTGCAGCTGTAGAACTCTTTGAGGATCTGATGCCCCATGCCAAATCTTTTAAGCCTTGTGAGGGGAAAGAGGCATTGTCGTGACTTCTTCACGACTATGTTGGTGTGTGTGGACCATGTTAATTCCTTAGTGATGTGGACACCGAGGATCTTGATGCTCTCGACCCGCTCCACTAGATGTGGATGGGGGTCGTGCATGGCCCTCCGTTTCCTGTAGTACACGATCAGCTCCTTTGTCTTGCTGATGTTGAGGGAGAGGTTGCTGTCCTGGCACCACAGGTCAGGTCGTGACCTTCCCCCAATAGGCTTTCTTACATGTGAACCTGCACATTTTATTTTCATATGTGATTTTTTTAAACATGTGAAACCGCAATTTACGTGAGGTGAAAATATGTTATTCCCCTCACATGTGAAAATGTGTCGCGATCTGACATGTGAAAGTGCAAATTTGTCATGTGTTTTTTTGTTGTAAATGTACTGCGTTAATTTTTACTAAACAGTGCGTTCTAAATAGTATGTAGTATGTTTATTACACAGTATTTAGTGTTAGTAACTAGTCGGCAAGACAGATTTCTGACCCGGCCAATGTATGTCTGGTTCATGATGTTGAGCTGCAGACTGGGTGCCAGATATAGAGGCAGAATGTTTTTGGATAGTACCTGTAAAAAGACAGGTGCAGGTGCAGCATTGGATTGGTGAGGTCTTTCTTGCATCGTTCGGTTAGTAAAGTAACCTCTTAGAAAAGAAGGTGCTACCTTTGAGCCATAAAGGGTTCTTCAATTGTCCCCATAGAAGGAACCTCTGAAAATAACTGGAACCCTTTCAGTAATATGAGTCTCTATGTGGAACCCTTTCACCACGAAAAGGTTCTAAGTGTAACCTTTTTTCACCACAAAAGGGTTCTTTCTACCTGGAACCAAAAAGGGTTATCCCTTAGGAAAAAATGAAGAAGCTTTTTTTCCCCTAAGAGTGTCGCTAAATTATTGTGATTCACAATGTCAAACATGCAATGTCGAAAGGCAATTCATACGGGTCTTTGACGGTGGTCATCATAGGTGTGATTTCACAAGAATGTCAAGCATAGACAGGATAAAAGAATGTATCACTGACACAGTCCACCCACTGACATATTACCTCTGTCAATTATGCCATCATAAAGCCCTGCTCTATTGCATGCTGCTGCTTTCACTGCTGCTACTTATGAAACTGGATGATATCGCTGAGGAATGGTCATCAACATCATTGTCAGTCATCATCATCAACATCGTTCTCATTTATATTGGTTACAGTAGAGGTGATGCGTAGTTTGACACAGTGCCGATATGTTTGGCAAAACATCAGCAATGTGAAGTGTGCATGTACAGTATCTAATGTGAACAAATTGACCGTGTGCAGTGAGTATACAGCTGGTGTGAAATGGAATAGTGGGGCATAGTCTGAATTCAGTTTGTAATTATTTCTGAAAAAAAGAAGAAAACAATACAAGACAGAAAATGGAAAATGAAAAAATCATCTTTTCAGCTTCAGTGTTAATTCAGTTTCACCCTAAAGGACCTTTATCGACTGGGACTCAAGGAAGTCACATTCAAAGACAGTTTAAATGAGGAGCAATGAAATCCCGCCCCAGGTGGAAGCCATTTACAGATTTCCTTTCTATTACAAGCTGTGCCACAAACAGGATAAGGCAAATAAATGATTGATTATTGCGAGGTAATAAATGTATTACGTTGTATAGGATTGTTGACGGTCATTTCAATTGACCTAGCCTATTTAGTTTAGCTCAGTGTTTAAATACTCATAATGAGGGCATTTTCTTACAAATGATGTTCCTCTGAATTATTATGGTCCTTGAATTATGCTCATCATTAACATTTACATCTTTCAAAAGCTTTAGCATTTTTTTTTGTCATTTGTGTTATACAGATGCAGATTACTGACATACAGTATAGATATATATTACAGTATACATATTTTTCTCTCTAGACACACATTGCCAAAGTGCTCTTGTCACAACAAATATCTAATTGCGTAGTCAGTCACATTCTTCTCACAGAAAGTAGGGATCAGATCTAGTTTGACAGACTCTGTCCATGCTTATCTACCAGTCTGTCTGTGAGACAGCTACAGATGTAGGATCTTCATTTGATCACTCTTTTATTGCTCAGAATTTTCCTGCACGGCAGGAAATGCAAACTTGTAGTGTGTTCCAGGTTTATTAAAAAGGCTTCTAAAGTTTGTAATTTCCTTGATTGCCCTAACGAAAAATCGATCAACCCCTACAAAAAAAGGTCCATGAATTATAATCCACAGAATAATTCACATTTCCTGTTGCGGCAGGATTATTTTCCTGCTGTAGCAAACTGGCTCAAATTAAAATCCTACATCTGTAGCTAGTTTTAGTGTCTGGCATGACGATGTACAAGAGGTTGATTATCTCAGTCACGGTTCATTAGTTTTAACCACCATGCTTGCCACACTTAGCAGAGAGGAAAACAGCCTTGTCACATCGCCTCTGCCATGCCGTTTCATGTGGCCGTATGGGGGGCCAGAAGCTCTGTGACCTGAATAGGCTCTTTGTCAACTGTCTTTAGAGAAAAGAGGACTAGAACAAGTTAACAGAGTGGAAAATGATTTATAATTGTATGCCTATGGTCTTGTCCTATGTCCTGCCCTTTTGTTGCATCTGTATGAAGAAATATGAATCAAATTTGCATGCATCCCAAATGGTGAGAAGTAGTGCACTATGTAGGGAATATTTGGGATGTAGACTTAAAGTCCTGTCCAGAACGTTTAAACATCCATAATAACAGAGACTGGCATGAATCTCATTTGGATCACTTCTAGTAATTGATGTAAAATCTAACTTTTAACTTTGAGGGCTAATTTCAAGTATCTCAAGTCATAGATTATGCTGTATTTCTGAAGATACCCCCTTGGCTGCCATGGCTTGAAAGCTGAACAAGCAGTGATGTTATGGGACAGTTTCATCGGTTCCTAGACCTAGGTAGAACTCTCTCTTTCACCTGTATGAAGTGATGACAGAAGGAAATCAAACGTATCTTGCTGACTTGACATTTGCAATCGTAACACTAAGCAAATAAACATCACATTTGAATAAACTCTTATTAAAAGCTTTCTGCCGACCTATTGTAACCTCTGTCCATAAGCTTTTTTTTCTATCAAATGTTTTGACCGAATCTCTCATTTTTAAGTTCTTAACCTTGTTTTTTTTTTCATGAGCCAGAGGTTTAATATTTGCATCTAGAAAACGGCATAGCAATCAATAGACCTCTCCAAAGTCCGAACCCATACATTTTGATACATTTGCTCTGGAGTGCTTGATACTTTTCAACCAGATTGTACTTCAACGCAATTCATTGTTTTCTCCCCTCCTAAATGATTTCGGCCTGGAAAAATCAGTTTGACAAGAGCTAAAGATAACGATAAGAACAACACTTGTCTGAAGCATTCTCCATCACTTCAATGCGTGAACATAAATATGCCACAAGAGGCAAGTATAAGCAGCAGTGGTCTCATAGAAAGGACCATCTTTGAAAATAAAATAATCATTGGGACTAAAATAACATAGGCTGCCTGGGGCCACTTAAATTCAAACCTCAGCCAGGGTGCAGTTTCAACTTTCAACTGATTTTTTTTAACAACAAATTCTGTGTTACAATAAATATAGGGTTGAGTCAAACTATTATTGACTAAAGCTACAAATACATGAATTAAGATTGTGAATTAAGATTAAAAGATTGCAATTTTTGTGTGTTTTTGTTTGTCAGTGTCTGTGACCACCCAGATTGATATTATTGACTTGTACAGATAACAAAACTCCTAAAAATGAACCAAAAATGTTTTAGAGGAATATAGCTTGGTTTATAGCTAGCGTTGACATCATTCCTGACATGTTGAGAAATCTCTCGGTATGAGTAAACAGGGTAGTGATACCTTCTGATAGTTTGTCTAGCAGTCTTTCTGCTTGGTTCATGTTGAAATAAGCACTTACCCTAATGCTTTGAGTCGTTCACTTCAGTTATATTTCAGTTATTATACACCACTTTCCGCTTAAATGCACTTTACTTTACAGCCTTTAAGCCTAATTGAGGAGAACATACTGCACTCAATTTTCTCCACATCACTCTGCATAGTCTGTTTTTGTGGCTCTGACAACATTTTGACACTGTACTTTTGTAGTGATGAGTGAGTGAATATTTGGAGCAGACAGACAGACACTTTGCCCTGGAGTACATAATAGGTTGTTAGGACACTCCTGCTGAGAGGAACCACTAATTACATTTTCATGTCCAGATAGCTATTGTTTATAATTAACCATTTGCATGGAGGACACCAGCACGGCCAAGGGGCTTGATTGTGGTTTGATAGGCCTGTGAAAGGGGCAGCATTCCCCAAAATAAACTGAATAATGGTGTCATGAATATTAGTAATGCCTCTGGCTTAGGTGTGATTCTAAGAAATAAATATGCAAAGTACCATATTGCGGTTGATTGTGACAGGTTACTCAATGGTAGCCATGTAGCAGATGAAACTACTGGGCTGGTGTGTTCACTAAGCCTTAGGTTATCTGTCTTGGCGTTGGAGTGTTGATTGAGATGTTGCTCACTGATTGTCTGTTATGTAGAGCTCAATTGTACGGCTAAGGGTCAAATGTTTCAGATGTCATCACACACACATGTAGATTGCATCACTGAAAATCTGATGGAGTTTGAGTTGGACTTCTTTACAATGAGTTGCAGTTACAATATCTGAACTACATTTCAACTGGAAATCAAAGCCTTACTAAACAGTACTTACAGTGCTGTGAAAAAGTATTTGCCCCCTTCCTGATTTCTTATTTTTTTAAATGTTAAATGTTTCAGATCATCAAACACGTTTTAATATTACACAAAGATAACCCAAGTAATCACAAAATGCAGTTTTTAAGTGATCATTTTATTTATTAAGGGAAAAAAGCTATCCGAACCTTCATGGCCCTATGCGACAAAGTAATTTTCCCCTAAACCTAATAACTGGTTGTGCCACCCTCAGCAGCAACAACTGCAATCAAGCGTTTGCGATAACTGGCAATGAGTCTTTCACATCGCTGTGGAGGAATTTGGGCCCACTCTTTGCAGAATTGTTTTAATTCAGCCACATTGGAGGGTTTTCGAGCATGAACCGCCACTCCAAAACCTTCATTTTGTTTTTTTAAGCCATAAGCCATTCAGAGGTGGACTTGATGGTGTGTTTTGGATCATTGTCCTGCTGCAGAACCCAAGTGCGCTTCAGCTTGAGGTCACGAACTGATGGCCAGACATTCTCCTTCAGAATTTTTTGGTAGAGGGAAGAATTCATGGTTCCATTTTTTTTACCTTTATTTAACTAGGCAAGTCAGTTAAGAACAAATTCTTATTTTCAATGACGGCCTAGGAACAGTGGGTTAACTGCCTGTTCAGGGGCAGAACGACAGATTTGTACTTTGTCAGCTCGGGGATTTGAACTTGCAACCTTCCAGTTACTAGTCTAACCTGCCGCCCCAATCCATCAATCACAGCATGTCACCCAGGACCTGAAGCAGCAAAGCAGCCCCAGTCCATCACACTACCACCACCATTCTTTGTCTGAAATGCTGTGTTACTTTTAACTTTTGTCTCGTCAGTCCACAGAATATTTTCCAAAAAGTCTTGGGGATCGTCAAGATGTTTTTTGCCAAAAGTGAGATGAGCCTTTATGTTCTTTTTGGTCAGCAGTGGTTTTCGCCTCGAAACTCTGCCATGGATGCCATTTTTGCCCAGTCTCTTTCTTATGGTTGAGTCATGAACACAGACCTTAACTGAGGCAAGTGAGGCCTGCAGTTCTTTAGATGTTGTTGTGGGTTCTTTTGTGACCTCTTGGATGAGTTGTCGCTGCGCTCTTGGGGTAATTTTGATAGGCCGGCCACTCCTGGGAAGGTTCACCACTGTTCCAAATTTTCTCCATTTGTGGATAATGGCTCTCACCATGATTCGCTGGAGTCCCAAAGCGTTAGAAATGGCTTTGTAACCCTTTCCAGACTGATAGATGAATTACTTTGGATCACTGCATAATGTCTTGCTTTTTGAGATTTTTTGGCCTACCTCACTTTGTCAGACAGGTTCTATTTAAGGGATTTCTTGATTCAACAGGTCTGGCAGTAATCAGACCTGGGTGGTGCTAGTGGAATTGAACTCTGCAATTTACTGTGATTAACCACAGTAAATTCATGATTTAACAAAGGGGGGCAATTACTTTGTCACATAGGGCCATGAAGGTTCGGATAGCTTTTTTCCCTTAATAAATAGTCACTTAAAACCTGCATTTTGTGTTTACTCTGGTTATCTTTGTGTCATATTACAATTTGTTTGATTATCTGAAACATTTAATTGTAACAAATGTGAAAGAAAAAAAAATCAGGAAGGGGGCAAATAGTTTTTCACAGCACTGTATATAGATAGAAGATGATAGATGACAAAGCTATCACAAGAAAGGCAGTATTATTTGTCTGCCATCAATGTCAACTAGATATCAGAAAAACTATTGAAATGACTACAGTACATGAACGTGAATTGTCATCAGGGAGAGGTCAAATTTTTACAACAAATCCTACATGTTGAGTTGGCATCTTTCTCCACCTCTCGGTGTAGTGAATGTTGTTTAATTGCTAGAGGAGGTGGATGCTGAGTAACTGTCAGAACTCAGTGTTTCTGATTAGAACATGCCTGTAGGAGCTGACATCAAATGAATGCTTCATCTTTGAGAAATTAAATGTCCTTTTAAACTTGCTGTGATGTTGTGGGAAGTTTTGGGAAGTAGCTACATTAAGAGTTTGATGATAGTTAAATTCATAAAGGCCCAGTGCAAGCAAAAACTAGATTTTGATATATATATATTTCCTTTCAACACTATCAGATTGGAATAATACTGTGACATTGTGAAAATTATGATAATGCCCATTTTAGTGTAAGAGCTGTTTGAAAAGACCACCTGGAATTTCTTCCTGTTTTGGTGCGATGGAGTTTTGGCCTGCCTAGTGACTTCACCAGGTGGTAAATGAGTTAATAGACCAATAAGAAAGTCTAGTGGTTAGAGCGTTGGACTAGTAACCGGAAGGTTGCAAGTTCAAACCCCCGAGCTGAGGTACAAATCTGTCGTTCTGCCCCTGAACAGGCAGTTAACCCACTGTTCCTAGGCCGTCATTGAAAATAAGAATTTGTTCTTAACTGACTTGCCTTTTTAAATAAAGGTTATAATGAAGGCAGCAATTGTAACGGTTTTCTGTATGAGAAGGAGAGTCGGACCAAAATGCAGCGTGTCGATTGCGATCCATGTTTTAATAAACAAACGTAAAACACGAATCAATACAAACACTACAAAATAAAGAACGTAATGAACATAACGAAAACCTAAACAGCCCTATCTGGTGAAAACACAGACAGGAACAATCACCCACCAACACACAGTGAAACCCAGGCTACCTAAATATGGTTCCCAATCAGAGACAATGACGAACACCTGCCTCTGATTGAGAACCATATCAGGCCGAACATAGAACTGGACAAACTAGACATGTAACATAGAATGCCCACTCAGATCACACCCTGACCAACCAAAACATAGAAATATACAAAGTAAACTATGGTCAGGGTGTGACAGTACCCCCCCCCAAGGTGCGGACTCCGGCCGCAAAACCTGAACCTATAGGGGAGGGTCTGGGTGGGCATCTGTCCGCGGTGGCGGCTCTGGCGCTGGACGTGGACCCCACTCCATAATAGTTTTAGTCCACCTCCTTAGCGTCCCTAGATAGGTTACCCTCCTAAATGACAGCTCGGGACAGAGGGGCAGCTCGGGACAGAGGTAGCTCGGGACTGATGGGTAGCTCAGCACTGAGAGGAAGCTCAGCACTGAGAGGAAGCACAGCACTGAGAGGAAGCCCAGGCAGGTAGTTGGATCTAGCAGATCCTGGCTGACTGGAGAATCTGGAAGAGTCTGGTCGACTGGCAGATCTGGAAGAGTCTGGTCGACTGGCAGATCTGGAAGAGTCTGGTCGACTGGCAGATCTGGAAGAGTCTGGTCGACTGGCAGATCTGAAAGAGTCTGGTAGATCTGGAAGAGTCTGGTCGACTGGCAGCTCTGGCTGCTCCATGCTGACTGGCTGCCCCATGCTGACTGGCAGCTCTGGCTGCTCCATGCTGACTGGCTGCTCCATGCTGACTGACAGCTCTGGCTGCTCCCTGCTGACTGGCTGCTCCATGCTGACTGGCTGCTCTGGCTGCTCCATGCTGACTGGCGGCCCTGGCTGCTCCATGCTGACTGGCGGCCCTGGCTGCTCCATGCTGACTGGCGGCCCTGGCTGCTCCATGCTGACTGGCGGCCCTGGCTGCTCCATGCTGACTGGCGGCCCTGGCTGCTCCATGCTGACTGGCGGCTCTGGCTGCTCCATGCTGACTGGCAGCTCTGGCGGCTCCTTGCAGACTGGCAGCTTTGGCGGCATCCTGCAGACTGGCAGCTCTGGCGGCTCCTTGCAGACTGGCAGCTCCTTGCAGACTGGCAGCTCTATGCAGACTGGCAGCTCCTTGCAGACTGGCAGTTCCGAACAGGCGGGAGACTCCGGCAGCGCTGTAGAGGCGGAAAGCTTTGACAGCGCTAAACAGGCGGGAGACTCCAACAGCGCTGAAGAGGAGGAAGGCTCTGGCAGCACTGGACAGGCGAGGCGCACTGTAGGCCTGATGCGTGGTGCTGGCACTGGTGGTACTGAGCCGAGGACATGCACAGGAAGCCTGGTGCGGGGAGCTGCTACCGGAGGGCTGGGGTGTGGAGGTGGTACTGGAAAGACCGGACCGTGCAGGCGCACTGGAGCTCTTGAGCACCGAGCCTGCCCAACCTTACCTGGTTGAATGCTCACGGTCGCCCTGCCAGTGCGGCGAGGTGGAATAGCCCGCACTGGGCTATGCAGGCGAACCGGAGACACCGAGCGTAAGGCTGGTGCCATGTAAGCCGGCCCAAGGAGACGCACTGGGGACCAGCTGCGTAGAGCCGGCTTCATGGCATTAGGCTCGACGCTCAATCTAGCCCAGCCGACACGCGGAGCTGGAATATACCGCACCGGGCTATGCACCCGCACTGGAGACACCGTGCGCACCACTGCATAACACGGTGCCTGTCCGGTCTCTCTAGCCCCCCGGTAAGCACAGGGAGTCTGCGCATGTCTCCTACCTGGCGTAGCCATACTCCCTGTTAGCCCCCCCCCCCCCCCAAGACATTTTTGGGGCTGCCTCTCGGGCTTCCTTCCGCGGCGCCGTGCCTGCTTCGCGAACTCCATTCTCTGATAACCTTCCGCGCACTGCTCCATCGAATCCCAGGCGGGCTCCGGCACTCTCCCTGGGTCGACCGCCCACCTGTCTATTTCCTCCCAAGTCGTATACTCCATACTGTACTCCTCTTTGGGCTGCTCCTGTTGTTTCTTCTCCCGCTGCACCTTTGGGCGGCTAACCTCCCCTGGTTTAGCCCAGGGTCCTCTCCCGTCAAGGATTTCCTCCCATGTCCAGAAATCCTTATTCCGCATCTCCTCTTTACGCTGCTGTTGCTGCCTGTTGACACGCTGCTTGGTCCGTTGGTGGTGGGTGATTCTGTAACGGTTTTCTGTATGAGAAGGAGAGTCGGACCAAAATGCAGCGTGTCGATTGCGATCCATGTTTTAATAAACAAACATAAAACACGAATCAATACAAACACTACAAAATAAAGAACGTAACGAAAACCTAAACAGCCCTATCTGGTGAAAACACATAGACAGGAACAATCACCCACCAACACACAGTGAAACCCAGGCTACCTAAATATGGTTCCCAATCAGAGACAATGACGAACACCTGCCTCTGATTGAGAACCATATCAGGCCGAACATAGAACTGGACAAACTAGACATGTAACATAGAATGCCCACTCAGATCACACCCTGACCAACCAAAACATAGAAATATACAAAGTAAACTATGGTCAGGGTGTGACAGCAATGAAGGCAACAAATAAGACTGAGACATGAAAATAGAAAGATTATAGTATAGCTGGGTTGATAAATTTATTCCACTATTCACTGTATAAACTCCCAGGGGCAACAAATGTAGTAGTGAGTTAGTGTGGATACTGAGACTGACTGTAAAATCTGGAGTGTGAAAACTACAAACATCAGGGGATTACAGTAATGTATTGAATATATCAAACATGCAAATCCTAATAAGGACTTTAGATCATTGTCGTGACAATATCACAAACATGACACATTAGCCGGGATTTTGGCAGTGTTGTCTGGACATTGCCTGCCTACAAATTCATGTTACCAAGGTGACAGAACCAGTTGTAGTTTCCCAGTCATCATGTAACATTTAGTTGGATCATTAACAGTCGACTGCAAATCTGAAGAAATATGTTCCTTTAACTCATTGTATAAATGTAAGTGTCAAAACAAACGTTTTCTTGTAACAGGTGACTG
>NC_048578.1:5142500-5145000 GCF_013265735.2 Oncorhynchus mykiss
CCACTCCAATCTGCATACCGCCCTAACAGATTCACAGATGATGATTCTCTATTGCACTCCACTGCCCTTCTCACCTGGACAAAAGGAACACCTATGTGAGAATGCTATTCATTAATTACAGCTCAGTGTTCAACACCATAGTGCCCTCAAAGCTCATCAATAAGCTAAGGACCATGGGACTAAACACCTCCCTCTGAAACTGGTTCCTGGACTTTCTGACGGGTGGTAAGGGTAGGTAACAACACATCCGCCACGCTGATCCTCAACACATGGGCCCCTCAGGAGTGCATGCTCAGTCCCCTCCTGTACTCCTTGTTCATTCATGACTGCAGGCACGACTCCAACACCATCATTAAGTTTGCCGACGACACAACAGTGGTAGACCTGATCACCGACAACGACGAGACAGCCTATAGGGAGGAGGTCAGAGACCTGGCCGTGTGGTGCCAGGACAACAACCTCAATGTGATCAAGACAAAGGATATGATTGTGGACTACAGGAAAAGGAGAACCAAGCACGCCCCCATTCTCATCGACGGGGCTGCAGTGGAGCAGGTTGTGAGCTTCAAGTTCCTTTGTGTCCACATCACCAACAAACTAACTTTGTCCAAGCACACCAAGACAGTCGTGCCCTATTCCCCTTCAGGAGACTGAAAAGATTTGGCATGGGTCCTCAGATCCTCAAAAGGTTCTACAGCTGCACCAATGAGAGCACTGGTTGCATCACTGCCTGATATGGCAACTGTTCGGCCTCAATAAGGTCAAGGATTACAGTACGGCACAGTACATCACTGGGGCCAAGCTTCCTGCCAATCCAGGACCTCCATACCAGGCGCTGTCAGAGGAAGGTCCTAAAAATTGGCAAAGACTCCAGCCACCCTAGTCATAGACTGTTCTCTCTGCTACCGCACGGCAAGCGGTACCGGAGAGCCAAGTCCAGGTCCATGAGGCATCTTAACAGCTTCTACCCCCAAGCCATAAGACTCCTGAACATCTAATCAAATGGCTTCCCAGACTATTTGCATTGCCCCCCCATTTTACACCTCTGCTACTCTCTGTTATTATCTATGCACAGTCACTTTAATAATTCTACCTACATGTACATATTACCTCAACTACCTCGACTAACCAGTGCCTCCGCACATTGAATCTGTACCGGTACCCCCTGTAAATAGTCTCGCTATTGTTATTTTACTGCTGCTCTTTATCTACTTGCTACTTTTATTTCTTATTCTGATTTAATTTTTTCTAACTGCATTGTGGGTTAGGGGCTTATAAGTAAGCATTTCAATGTAAGGTCTACACCTGTTGTATTTGGCGCATGTGACGAATAACATTTGATTTGCCACACACACGCACACACAGAGAGAAAGTCTGTAGACTCTGATGAGCACATTGAGTCATAGACACATTTCCATCACCAGATGCTTTGCAGGGCATCAACCAGCATCATCACATACTGCAGAGGAAATTCCCTATCAAAACAGCATTCCTATCCCAAACTCAAACATCACAGACAATTAAATCACCAAAAGCCAAATGGTTTTCATAAAGTTTGTCAATTTGTCTGAGTGGTCAAACTGAAGCGCCGTTCCCTGACAAGAGAGCATCCCTCATGTATCCTCAAACAAAGTCTTCACTAAAAAGAGTACCAGTCCCATGTGTGTCATGGAAGAGACATGTGGGCTGTTCCTGCCCAGTAATAACACACCACGGGCCATTGTCTGTGTGTGGCGGGCATGTTGTATGTGTGTGTGTGTGTGTGTGTGTGTGTGTGTGTGTGTGTGTGTGTGTGTGTGTGTGTGTGTGTGTGTGTGTGTGTGTGTGTGTGTGTGTATGCATGCACGTGTGTGTGTCTGTCCGTGCCTGCTGAGTGTATTGACCGACATCAGAGAGTCAAGTGTATCCTGAGGCTTTCTCCCACTGTGTCCCGTCTCCCTCCCACTGTTCCCAAGAGTCCCTGCCCCTAATCCTGCTCCCACAGGCTTCCACAGTCTCCCAGGAGCCTAATCAAAACCCAGCATCAGCCTTGACCTCTAACCCTGGTCGTAATGGCTCTGATTGAGCCCTCATCACCAACTAACCCTCACAGGGCTACACCTCACAGCTGCACCATCCCTCCACCCCCATCACTGCACCTCTGATTCATGCCCCACTGACACACACATTGGGGGGCACCGACTCAATGACCTCTAACCTCTAATACTGACTCTGTAATCCCCCTCCCCCTGATCCTCAGGCCATGCCCTGCCCTGCCTTGCAGCAGGATGTGTAAGGGGAGGTGTGTGTGTGTGTGTGTGTGTGTGTGTGTGTGTGTGTGTGTGTGTGTGTGTGTGTGTGTGTGTGTGTGTGTGTGTGTGTGTGTGTTTGAGGATGGTGCAGTGAGGTGTGAGAGGCAGGAAATGAGCATCAGTGGGACAATAAGCCTGAATTCAGATCCAATCAGCCAGCCAGCATGTGTGTGTGTGTGTGTGTGTGTGTGTGTGTGTGTGTGTGTGTG
>NC_048578.1:5150000-5192500 GCF_013265735.2 Oncorhynchus mykiss
CAAGTGATAATACATCATTCACAAGTAATAGGTTCATATTGTTACCCATTAGACTATTCTTAATTTAATGTTGTCTTTACCTATACTAAATAATCAATGGACCATTATCATGCACCTGTCTCAGAACAGGGGCACGGGGGGAAAAAATACATGTCATCTATGCACTTAAATAGCGAACAGAGGACACGTTTCCTGTGGTACATGTTCATGCCAGGTAGGCTATACTCCTGTCGTAAAGTGAAGCAATATGCTTAATATTAGGAAAGTTGAGAAACAAACATAGCAGGCATAGCCTATAGAAAGCTGATGTGATTCTCCTCTTTTCAATAGAGGCCATCAAAACTCTGTTTTCTCACACACTTGCATAGCCTATAGAAATGTTGCGCAACATGAGCTCGTGGGCTCTCATGAAGTGTTTGATTTGTTTTTTCAAAAACATTTGCATTGATGTCAGAGTGATTAGAAGAACAATAGAGTGCCGAGTACCAGGCAGTTGGCGAGTTTAGTAGGCTACTAATGACCATCAGCAGCATCAGAGCTTGGAGAAGCCTAGTTACAGTGACTTAACTGTCCCGTGGAATTTGACTGTGGTCATGACTCGTGACCGCCGGTGTGGCGGTAATACGGTCACTGTAACAGCCCTAGTTGGTCCCTCTTTTTGCTAAATGTTATTTAAATCTCTATGACATTTTTATTTGTCTTTTTGTTTCATATGGAAGTTATCATTAAGTATTGTAGTAATTCAATAGTTAAAAGTGTCTGAGGATACAGACACAGAATCACATGGGAGTGTAAGTCTCCCTCTACTTACTGTAACGAACTCCCCCCTTTTAACTATCCAAACAAACCACTCTGAAAATGTGTGAAGAATAAAATGTTTAAGTCCATGACATGAGTCATGAATCAGCCGATTTGGAGACGACATGCTTTGTGACTAGTTGTGCTCCGTCCATGTGAACTGTCCTTGTAACAGGGAGATAACCATGACATCAAATTAATTACAAGGATTAGATAACCAACATGATATCTATACAACAGTCGCAGGCCTAAAGCATCTATCCTCTAGAGCAGGAACTGTCCCGGACTCCATTTTCTCTGCCGACTCTGGCTACAATTATCCCTCTATAACCCTCTCCGGTCCCTCCACGCACTACCATTTTTATGCAAATCAGCCTTATCTTTCATGCCATTTAGCACTTTCTGCCAAACAGGAAATGTTTGTATGGACGCAATATTTGATTATTATTACACAGAAGAACTGGGACAGGAAGTAATTAGGACTATCACACACAAAGACACACGCAGAGAGAGAGGCACGCTCAAACACAGAAAAGACGGGCACAGACATACAGAGAGGGAGGGAGAAAAATAAATAAACACAAAAACACAAAAAGACAGTATCAAGAGAGAGGAAGAGAAACACACACACAGTGGCACAGACCAATACTTCAATGACCTAACACAAAACGCAGCCATGTCGTCTTACCGGTTTCTTTCTGAGTTTAATTCTTGGATGTTATCTACCTGATAATATAATGCTTTCCTAATGTTTTTACAGTGTTCATTATCCCGGTTGACACCAGCAGTCCAATAGTAGGCTGTTAACCAAAGCCCCACTGAGAGGTCAGGCATTCATTTCAGGGTTTGACCCCCAGGGGCCACAAGGGCCACAGAACCTTAACACACAGTACCGGTCAAAAGTTTTAGAACACCTACTCATTCAAGGGTTTTTCTTTATTTTTACTATTTTCTACATTGTAGAATAATAGTGAAGACATCAAAACAATAAAATAACACACATGTAATCATGAGGTAACCAAAACAGTGTTAAACAATTCTTTAAATAGCCACCCTTTGCCTTGATGATAGCTTTGCACACTCTTGGCATTCTCTCAACCAGCTTTACCTGGAATGTTTTTGCAACAGTCTTGAAGAAGTTCCCACATATGCTGAGCACTTGCTGGCTGCTTTTCCTTCACTCTGCAGTCCGACTCATCCCAAGCCATCTACATTTGGTTGTGGTTAGGGATTGTGGAGGCCAGGTCATCTGATGCAGAGCCCCATCACTCTCCTTCTTAGTCAAATAGCACTTACACAGCCTGGAGGTGTGTTGGGTCAGTGTCCATGTTGAAAAACAAATGATAGTTCCACTAAGCCCAAACCAGATGGGATGGAGTATCGCTGCAGAATGCTGTGGTAGCCATGTGATTAAGTGTGCCTTGAATTCTAAATAAATCACAGACAGTGTCACCAGCAAAGCACCCCCACAACATAACACCTCCTCTTCCATGCTTTAGTGTGGGAAATACACATGCAGAGATCATCCGTTCACCCACATCATGTCTCACAACGACACAGGGGTTGGAACCAAAAATCTCCAATTTGGACACAGACCAAAGGACAAATTTTCACCAGTCTAATGTCCATTGCTCATGTTTCTTGGCCTAAGCAATTCTCTTCTTCATATTGGTGTCTTTGAGTAGTGGTTTCTTTGCAGCAATTCGACCATGAAGGCCTGATTCACGCAGTCTGAACAGTTGATGTTGAGATGTGTCTGTTACTTGAACTCTGTGAAGCATTTGTTTGGGCTGCAATTTCTGAGGCTGGTAACTCTAATTAACTTATCCTCTGCAGGTCCTCTTGAGAGCCAGGTTCATCACAGCGCTTGATGGTTTTTGCGACTGCACTTGAAGAAATGTTAAAAGTTATGAACATTTTCCAGATGAATTGACCTTCATGTCAGTAATGATGGACTGTCGTTTCTCTTTGAGCTGTTCTTGCCATAATATAGTATTGGTCTTTTACCAAATAGGGCTATCTAATTTCACAAATTAACTTTTAAGAAGGCACACCTGTTAATGTAAATGCATTCCAGGTGACTTCCTCATAAAGTTGGTTGAGAGAATGCCAGGAGTGTGCAAAGCTGTCATCAAGGCAAAGGGTGGCTATTTGAAGAATCTCGAATATAACAAATGTTTTGATTTGTTTAACACCGTTTTGGTTACTACAGTACATGATTCTATATGTGTTATTTCATAGTTCTGATGTCTTTATTCTACAATGTAGAAAATAGTCAAAATAAAACCTTTGACCGGTAATGCCGAGGTTAGCCAGGAACCGTGCTCACAGTTAGCCCTGTGCCCCTATACAAACATGTACATACGCACACACTAAAGCACACACTAAAGCACACACGCGCAAACACACACAAACAAACAGCCTAATTAGTCACACCTGCCACCTTCCCAACGCTTAATCAGCTCCACATTACTGCAAGCATACACCATAGCACAGAAAGATGATACCAAATGAAATACAATCTAATCACTGTGTTAGTGTTAGTTTCGTTCTAAATATGCAAGTCACTAAACGTATACATTTGTCAATCCACTGGTAGCTTTTTCCTCCCTGACACTGTGAGAAATGAATGGCCAGCATGTCAAACACTTCTAACAGGAGTTCCAAAAACAATCTCCTTAATTACAGTGGCAACACTCAGCTTCCCACTCAGATTATTATGGTTTAAGAAGAACCTTTCTCTGAAGAGTTTTAGTAAAACTATTTAAGTATTTATGTTCCCATGCTCAGGTTTAGACCAGACCAGACCCTTACCTCTTCTCCAATTACCCCACCTAGCACCATCTGTGCCGTGCCATGTTTAAAAGCTTGACCTAGGATTCATCTTCCACACACCTGACCTCTGACATGACCTTTCACCATTGGGCATACCCATGGTTGGTCCCCGTGGACCACTGACTACTCTACCCTCCCGGACTCCCCCGGACCCCCCCCCCCCCCTGGTTTACCCCAGGACCCCATCACTTATCACCAACCCGGGCAACCCTCCCAAGCATGGGCTAAAAGAAGATGGAGTGAGACGTGGAAGAGGAGAGAAAGATGAGGATTCACTGAAAGAGCCTGGTGGACGTGTGTGATATATGAGTCCAAGTCCAAGTTAGAGGGCATAGTAGATAACTGTGAGGGAGACTATTTTAATGATTTTGTTTAATTTCTTTAAAAAAGCAGAAAGTGAATTTCCATGTCCAATGTCCATGTACGAGATATAGCGTGTGGAGAATTTGTTGACCAGAAAACAGAGCATGAAGTATTTTGCATAGATCTCATGTTTTATCATCTGAGATGATCTCTATTTCAAAGATGTGTATGTGTGGAGAGTTTGTGTGTGTGCTTGGAGTTAGGGTTAGGTTTAGGTTTATGGTTAGGGGTTAAGGTTAGGGTTAGGATTACGGTTAGGGTTAGGGTTAGGTTAAGTTAGGTATAGTTTTTTGAAAACGTCCTGAAAATGCACTAAAATAAAGCTGTGTGTGTGAGTCTCTATGAACACTGTGGGTGGCTAAGTGCAGGAGAAGGGAGGGGTCGGAGGGAAGAGTCTCCAATATGTTACAGCATGAAGCAGCTAAAATCTACTGAATACCTGGCATACATCCAGGCTAATACTGTTATGTAAATTAGATTAGAAACGTATACATTTCCCTGTCAGTATATTTCCATACCCTGTAAAGGGGGTGGGGGAACATAGGTGGGTCATCTCTCCCACGCTCTCGCCTGGTCTACCACAAAGCCCTGACATCTGGAATAGTGTGTGTATCCTCAAAGAGAAGAGGAAAGAGGAGAAGAGGTAGAGAAGAGAGATGTGAAGTGCTGATATTGAATGGATGAACGTGTGTGTCTGTCTGCTCTTTAATCTGTTTCTCTATTCCACTTACAGGTTAAATACGTGCGGTACTTCACTTGGGTCAATAGCCAGGAGCCGACATGGACACTATGCTATGTGCTGAACGGGTCACTGTTTCCATTATATGTATGGCTGAATCAGTTAGGGGGCAGAAAGCTGGCTTAGTGCTGGGTCCACTCCACTGTGCGCAGTTTCCATTCCTGGTACAGTATCGTCACTCCGGTATATTAGCCCAGCATTATATCCCAGGTATGACTCAACCTGCTTGCTCGTGCACACATAAGCACACCCTATATAATACAAACCAGTGCAGGGAATTGGATGAGGACCAGGTTATTGTGATCATTAGTACATTAGATCAATAGACAGACATTTTTGCTTGCAGACATAGATAGATGGTCGATAAAGGAATATTGATTGATGAGTTGCAGTTTTAAATTGATCATCTGAGTCTACAGGAACCACAGAATGTTTCTATTCATCACCGATCTTCAAAGTCAACCTGGAGTTAGTGTTTCCTAATCTAATAAAGGAGGCCCTATAAATTGCTCTGCAGGAATCCAACCCCTGCCCTCCACACACGGACGGACACACACTCACATGCACAAACGTGTGCGCAAACACTCACGCACACACACATCTTGGGGGTGGGAGGAAACAGGAATATTATGCTGTGAGGACAGATGGCTGCCATTTCTCATCATCTTCTCAATAACCTGATCACACATCTGGCCCAGGGGGCAGGGCCACAGGGCACCACGTGTGTGTGCGTGCATGTTTGTTTGTGTTTGTGTGCGTGTTTGTGTGTGTGTGTGTGTGTATGTGTGTGCCATCACACAGAGGACCTCCAACCCTCAACGCCTTCTAGAGCAGAGAAGAAGGGCAGAGGGTAGGAGAGGGGACATTCCTCTCCCCAGCATCAGGCTCAGTATAAGGGGCCAGGTGGTGTGGAGGACTGGGGGGCCAGAGGCTGCTGTCCTCTGCCCATGTCAATCACTCACATGGGTATGCCTGGGCCCCACGAGGGTTGCCAATCATAGGCCACACACCAGACTGCATGCCTTCAGAGAGGGGAACAGATGGGAGGTCAGACCCTACCCTACCCTCCCTTTACACATCCTCCAACATCTGACAATGGTATGGGTGGAGAAGACAGACAGGCAGAGGGCACAGGGGGGCTAGGCAGGACATGGAGTATGGAGAACCGAGAGGTAAGGAGGGAGGGCAGAGACAGGCTTAGGGCATGAGCACAGCAGAGCACCTGGGGAGGGTGGGGTAAGATGGCATGCGGGACCAAGGGGAGGATAGGGGCACAGGGACAGAGAACTAAAGGGGCATATGACAGACAGCATGCCTTAGACAGCTCACTCCTACTACCCTAGTATTACCTTCTAAGACATTCGGTACCAATCTGTCAGTTTAAGCTAGAGATATCTTTTTTCTCAATTCACCGCATCTGCTTATGTTGCACTGGGACTCATCTGAAGTCGGTACAGCCGATCTGCACACTTATGTCTGTAGAGTTCAAACAATTTGGGATACACACTAATATGACCCCTCTGTGGAAAGGTGAGACACCCATAGGCCTCATACAAATCGTGTGAAAGTACCCAGGTACCAGTTGAAAAAATTTATGGAAGTACGTATAAATATTGAGACTGTATAGTGACAAAAATAAAGGGTTAAATACATGTAAAAATATATATATATATGTATACAGTATACATTTCTTACTGTATATCTCTCCGATAAAGGAGAGACACTTCAGAACAAACTTCCTTTCGATTCTTTTTTGGGGGAGGACTATCTGTTGTTCCATGTAGTGAATCTGTTTATTCAGTGCGTTGGTATGGGCTAAATATTAGACTCTTATTGGCTAAACTTAGCCCTTACCCTATCCTTAACTCTAACCATTTCCTTAACCCATATCCTAAACCTAACCCTAACCCTAACCTTAGCAAGCAGTTGCATATCAATAGATAATCTACGGAGGACTATCCAAATAAAGTGTGACTAGACATTCCCACTGAACAGACAGACAGAGGGGAGACTATCCGAGTACAAAAGGGGAATCTAGAGACCAACATATCTGCTAGCATTGTGAATATGTGTTAAATAAATGGTAGACGAACCTTGAAAAGAGACCCCGAAAAGAGAGTGTAGACCACATACTGCTTATTGAGAGCCAGTAAAAGACACCGCATCAACGCAATTCATTATAGATAGCAATTTAATTTGCTAGATCAATGCTATAGAAATCCAACACATGGGAAGAAATCAGCACATTTACTAGAATGTAAACGTTGATGACATTCGTTACACTCTGGCCTGAGGCGTGGGAAGATCACCCGTGCCAAACAACGTTTCAAATCCCATTTGTGTATCTGTAAATCAGCTATTAAAACAGAGTGAAGTACATATCCTCTATGAGTGGAGGAGATCCCCTTTGAGTCGCACCTGCGGTGTAGTGTTTACACACAAACATCTGGCAACCGCACAGACAGTACACAAGGCCAATCTGGCAACCGCAAGGACACTAAGTGTATGCTCACATTATTAATTAATTCAAAGAAATGTAAAGGCTGTTTGTTCAAACAAGTCTATTTACAGAATGACCAAATGAGCATTTCAGGAGTCAAAATGACTAACATGTGCCAAACACAAGACAAACACACACACACACACACACACACACACACACACACACACACATGGATATTACTGCACACATAAAAGTTTGTGTGTCTGTGTATATAAGGGGGAATAGACAAACATGCTCTTCAGGCTTGGCTGCAGCTGGTGATAAAGAGAAAAAGTGTGACTGTGGGTTTGTGTGGGAGATTAGACAAACATGAGTTTTCAGGCTCTGTTGGAGCTGGAAGCAGTGGAACTAATGATACACTAATCAGTCAGATAGGCATCACAGAGACTGCACGCCACACACTACAGCACTACAGATACATCATTACAGAATAGTTCTGTGACACTCCAGTCTGCAGACCACACGGGGTTAATGTGCCCAGAGTGAGTGCCTGAAGAGAGGTATTTTAGGGACCTTTCAAAAAAGTTGAGGGGTACTGTTTCGCTCACTCAGATGCTTTCTCCTGTGATATAGTTTCAGCAGAGAGGAAGAAGTGAAGCGAGAGGGCTCACTCTTTGCCAAAATCTGTCCAGTGTAAGCCCAATTAGTTTCTATGGGAATAATATGCAGACCTAAGCTTTTTTGGTTTCAGCCTCTTTTCTCGAATTGGAAAGGAAAGTTGGCGGGTGCACAGTGTACTGTTAGGATGCTGGGTTGCCCTAAAGTAAATTGATGTTTAGTCGAAAGGATGCTGGATTGCCCTAAAGTAAATTGATGTTTAGTCGAAAGGATGCTGGATTGCCCTAAAGTAAATTGATGTTTAGTCGAAAGGATGCTGGATTGCCCTAAAGTAAATTGATGTTTAGTCGAAAGGATGCTGGATTGACCTAAAGTAAATTGATGTTTAGTCGAAAGGATGCTGGATTGCCCTAAAGTAAATTGATGTTTAGTCGAAAGGATGCTGGATTGCCCTAAAGTAAATTGATGTTTAGTCGAAAGGATGCTGGGTTGCCCTAAAGTAAATTGATGTTTAGTCGAAAGGATGCTGGATTGACCTAAAGTAAATTGATGTTTAGTCGAAAAGGATGCTGGATTGCCCTAAAGTAAATTGATGTTTAGTCGAAAGGATGCTGCATTGACCTAAAGTAAATTGATGTTTAGTCAAAATTATATAAATACTCCTGTCTAAATAAAACCATTCAAAATACGTCACCAGGGAGCATGACAGCAACAGAGGATCATTAGCTTATTTAAAAAAATTGCTGTGGATTGTTTCAAGATATATACAAATAGATGGCATCATGAGGTAGGAGAAAATTCTGTGGATATTTTGAAGCAATATCTCAAGACATCAGTCAGGAAGTTAAAGCTTGGTTGCAAATGGGTCTTCCAAATGGAAACAAACTTCCAAAGTTGTGGCAAACTGGCTTAAGGACAACAAAGTCAAGGTATTGGAGTGGCCATCAAAAAGCCCTGGCCTCAGTCCTATAGAACATCTGTGGGCAGAACTGAAAAAGTGTGTGCGAGCAAGGAGGCCTACTGTACAAACCTGACACAGTTACACCAGCTATGTCCGGAGGAATGGGCCGAAATTCACCCAACTTATTGTGGGAAGCTTGTGGAAGGCTACCCGAAACGTTTGACCCAAGTTAAACAAATTAAAGGCAATGCTACCAAATACTAATTGAGTGTATGTAAACTTCTGACTTACTGGGAATGTGATGAAAGAAATAAAAGCTGAAATAAATCAGTCTCTCTACTATTATTCTGCACTTCACATTCTTAAAATAAAGAGGGGATCCTAACTGACCTAAGACAGGGAATTTTTACTAGGATTAGATGTCATGAATTGTGGAAAAACTGCATTAAATGTATTTGGCTAAGGTGTATGTAAACTTCTGACTTCAACTGTACATGGTCCACTTCTACTGAGACAGAGGGGCACTGTTTCGCTCACTCGGATGCTTTAACCGAGATTGATGCATCTTTCTGTCGACCCCCGTCTGAAGTCAAATAATTGATCAATATTTCAATATTTATTAGGACGGGCAAGGAGGTACGGTAGGGCGGGCCAAGCTTCCTAAGGCCTGCCCATAACACCGGCCCTGCTACACAGTCTCACTAGACTATATACACAAACCATATATACTCTCACTCATACACACTATATTGACACTCCAAAACAAAACACACACACATTCACAGACACTACATATGCACACACACACACAACACACACACACACAGACCGACACAACACAAACACACATAACTTCACATTACACACACATGCACACACACACACACACACACACAACACACACACACACAGACCGACACAACACAAACACACATAACTTCACATTACACACACATGCACACTCTCACACACACACACACACATTTACACTCAACATTTGCTGCTGCTACTCTGGTCTTTATTTTACTCTTATTATCTATCCGGATGCCAAGTCACTTGCCTTCATGTACATATCTACCTCATACCTCGTATCTCTGCACATTGATCTGGTAGTGGTATTCCCTGTATACAACTCCACTGTTGTGTAGTTTATTTCATTCCTCTTGCTCTTCTATTTTATTTTTAAAATGTAACTCTGCATTGTTGGGAAGAGCTCGTAGGCAAGTATTTCACGGTAAAGTCCACTCGAGTTGTATTTGGTATGTGTGACAAATAAAATGTGATTTGACATGAACCTACACACACACACACACACACACACACACACACACACACACACACACACACACACACACACACATCCAGATGTTCAGCTATGTTTACATGAAAACATCAGCAGAACACACAATCAGGAAAACCTACATGCCCTCACTCTCCTAACTGCCTGACCACAACTGACATCTATACAGACCCGTTTCAAAACAACAGTGATTGGGATTTTTTTGGCAACAAGGGAAGTCTTTTCTGCTCAACTCTGCAGTGATGTAGTCTGTACAATTGTTTTGTCTTTCCAATGGAATTTCAACATTTATAATGGACTTGACAATGCTTGTGCCTTTGAAAGGAGAGTAGAGACCACATTTGCTGATAATGCGATGATTTTCCATTTTCTCTGTCTTAACACTGACAGGATAGCTGAGCTCACTGTCATGATGTATGATGTAAACACAAGGGCATCACATCAGAGCCAAATATTTATAAATACAGTATGAGCGACAGATGTTTGCTGACAGATGGATTGTTCTGCCTCCCTTTGTCCTTATTTGTGACTTTGGATCAGTCAAAAGACAAGCCATAGCCGCAACCCGTTTTGTGTTTGCAGAGGTGATGAAACAGCATTTGATGGAAGTCTAACCTTTTGGAAGGGCTAGCTGAAGTAATCACCATATACAGATGGAGGATCTTCATTTGATCACTCTTTTGTTGCTGAGAATTTTCCGGCATAGCAGGAAATGCAAACTTGTCGTGTATTCAAGGTTTAGAAAAAGGCTTCTAAAGTTTGAAAAATGTATTAACCCCTAAAAAACATGTCCATTCATTATAATCCATATAATAATTCTGATTTCCTGTTGCTGCAGGATTATTTTCCTGCTGTGGCAAACTGGCTGAAATTAAGATCCTACATCCGTATTGTTATCTATCTGATGCCTTCAGATCTTCCAGACACTGAAGGAGTAGGAGCAAGGAAAAAGTGTCTAGTGCTTGTTCTAGGACACCCCCCCCCCCCCCCCCCCCCACACACACACACACCTCTGTCTGGCTTCTGTCTTCCTCTCTATTTATCCCAATTGACTGACTCTCTCCACCTCCTTACCACATTTCATATTCCATTTCTGAAAGTGATTGTAACAGAATACTCTAGAACACCCAGGCCTGAAACCTCTTAAAGAAAGCCTTGAGGGGATAGTGGCAAGGCAAGCCTCCCTGAGGGGATAGAGAGAGCATTTAGAGCATGGAGCAGTTTGCCTCGGTCCCAAAGTGCAACCTATTACTTTTACAGTGCACTACTTTTGGTCAGGGTGCGTTAAGGGTCTGGTCAAAAGTAGTGCAATATATAGTGGATAGGGTGCCATTTGGGACGCAGCCTGTGGGAGAGTGAGAACATGCCTAGCCATGCATGGCCACACACAGCGTTGGCTTGTGTTCTACCGTTTAACTGGTCAATTATGGCCACCGTAGGGAGGCTGAAGTTCATTATCAACTGTGCAGTCAGCAGTATAGTATACAACAGCCACACACAGACAAACAACAATGACAACGTGACATTGGGCTGGCAGTAAGGTAATAAAGCTTTATAATGTTGGTGTAATATGGCAAGTAAAACTACTTAGATGACAGAAATGATGGTGGCGCGGCATTGTGTGGTGTGTGTGCTTGTATGTGTGAGTGAGTAGTACTATGGGTGAACTGTACTGTCCTCCCTTTGTTCTAAGAATCTTGGCTGAGCCCCAGTCCTCTGACAGTCTGTCTGTCTGTCTCACAGGTTCTAGTTCCACAAGGTGACACTGTCCTTCCCCTCTCCTCCCTCAGACATCCTCTGAGTGAAGGGGTGAGGGGGTGGAGGGGCCTGCTCCACAATAATGCCCAACTGGTGCATGCCATTGTGGCAGCGGACTGGCTAACGTTACACACCAAGGGGGCAGAGGCCCGTAGAGAATGCTAACTACACATGCACGCACGCACACACACACATACACACACACACACTGAATATGACACCAGACATTCTGCATCACATCACAGAGACAACCGGCCAACTCATTCCACCCTGCCCATACTGACCCATTAGAACATTCAGTGTTCCACGTGACCTTCTGACACTTCTAAAAGAGCATTCATTACTTCATATGTAATTCTATGGAACATTCAGAGTTCCACAGGGAGTCCTCAAGTGTTCTAAGGAACATTCGGTTCCACAGGTAATTGTCAAATTCCACACCTCTTTTTCTTTTCTTGCAAACTGTACTTATCATCAACCCTTCTGTTTACCGTATCTCTTCAGTATGATATGTAAAGCACAGCTTCAATTTTTATTTATTTTTATTTCACCTTTATTTAACCAGGTAGGCTAGTTGAGAACAAGTTCTCATTTGCAACTGCGACCTGGCCAAGATAAGGCATAGCAGTGTGAACAGACAACACAGAGTTACACATGGAGTAAACAATTAACAAGTCAATAACACAGTAGAAAAAGGGGAGTCTATATATACATTGTGTGCAAAAGGCATGAGAAGGTAGGCAAATAATTACAATTATGCAGATTAACACTGGAGTGATAAATGATCAGATGGTTATGTAAAGGTAGAGATAGAGATATTGGTGTGCAAAAGAGCAGAAAAATAAATAAATAAAAACAGTATGGGGATGAGGTAGGTGAAAATGGGTGGGCTATTTACCAATAGACTATGTACAGCTGCAGCGATCGGTTAGCTGCTCAGATAGCAGATGTTTGAAGTTGGTGAGGGAGATAAAAGTCTCCAACTTCAGCGATTTTTGCAATTCGTTCCAATCACAGGCAGCAGAGAACTGGAACGAAAGGCGGCCAAATGAGGTGTTGGCTTTAGGGATGATCAGTGAGATACACCTGCTGGAGCGCGTGCTACGGATGGGTGTTGCCATCGTAACCAGTGAACTGAGATAAGGCGGAGCTTTACCTAGCATGGACTTGTAGATGACCTGGAGCCAGTGGGTCTGGCGACGAATATGTAGCGAGGGCCAGCCGACTAGAGCATACAAGTCGCAGTGGTGGGTGGTATAAGGTGCTTTAGTGACAAAACGGATGGCACTGTGATAAACTGCATCCAGTTTGCTGAGTAGAGTGTTGGAAGCAATTTTGTAGATGACATCGCCGAAGTCGAGGATCGGTAGGATAGTCAGTTTTACTAGGGTAAGTTTGGCGGCGTGAGTGAAGGAGGCTTTGTTGCGGAATAGAAAGCCGACTCTTGATTTGATTTTCGATTGGAGATGTTTGATATGGGTCTGGAAGGAGAGTTTAGAGTCTAGCCAGACACCTAGGTACTTATAGATGTCCACATATTCAAGGTCGGAACCATCCAGGGTGGTGATGCTGGTCAGGCGTGCGGGTGCAGGCAGCGAACGGTTGAAAAGCATGCATTTGGTTTTACTAGCGTTTAAGAGCAGTTGGAGGCCACGGAAGGAGTGCTGTATGGCATTGAAGCTCGTTTGGAGGTTAGATAGCACAGTGTCCAATGACAGAGGTCATTCTTGGAGAGCATGATCACGGCACCTTGTCAACGTGGGCCATAGCTCCAGATTGCCTTTATCTACCCTACAGATGCCTAGAGAGCTTGATGACATGTTAGGAAGTACAGATATGAATGGCAGTAGTAATGTGCCAATAGGAGAACATACGAAAGACGTGAAAAGGACCTTCCTTTATTTCACCTTCATCTTAGTGACTGTCCCTAGTCATCTTAAACCGATTTGCAGAATTATTTCTTAATTCAACATCGAAAGTGGACAAAAATAGACGGAACGGACTGAGAATGTTAATGAAAACTAGAACCAGTGCAGTGTTAAACCCCAAGAATAAAGGTTACTTGCCTTTAATTAAATGACGTTGTGAGAATCCTCACAGTCATGCTCATTCCAGATCCCATCCTCACCTGGATGATGTAAATACCACACATCCCTGTGTCGCGTGTGTATGAGTGAGGTCTGGGTATCCGTCTCGGACATTTACAACAGAAATTAAGGCTGGCGTGCTAAGCATTGAAAAACAGCCCGAGGGAATCGTACAGAAAGACATGCATGTAAACTGGTAATGCAGGGGTTAGAGTACAAGTCTGTAGCCAGTCATCTCATTCACCTCTATAAGGACATGCATGTCTTAGACATAACTTGTAAGAAATGATCATGTGTCTGAAAAGCCTAGGCCTCCATCCTTGCCTAAAGGCTTCTATCAGTCTACGGAAAGGGCCCTAGAAATATAATCTAATAGATACTATGTCTATGGACAGGGCCAATGCCAGAACTCACAGTCAGGTTATTACCATTCTGTTTGCCTTGCATCTCACCGATTTCACTTTGGCAGGAGAACCTCTCTTTAACATGCGTTTAAACGCCTAATGTGGGGCTGAGAAAACACGCAGCAAATTAGACTCGCTGAGTGATCTGTTGGCGACGTGGCGATCGAGGTAGGTGGGGGGAGTATTTGCTTTCACGAGAAATTACCCGATGATATGGAAGTTAAGAGGACAAGCGGTTGAATTAGATAGATAGCACAGACCAGCACAAACACAGAAAAACAACTCACGCACACACACAAGTTAAACACACACAAGGAGCAGGTGGGATGAGGTGTTGACGCGTGACCTGCCACCCAGCACTAACCCCACAGTGGGAGGGTAACCGTGGCATGTAGCCTAGCGGTTTTAAGAGCATTCGGCCAGTAGCCAAAAGGTCAATGGTTCATATCCCTGAGACAACTGAAAAATCTGTCGATGTGCCCTTGAGCAAGGCACTTAACCCTAAATGCTCCAGGGTCGCCGTCAATAATGGTGGATCCCTGGCCGTGACCCTACTCTCCGAGGACGTCTAAGGGGGAGTTGGATATGCAAAAAAAAACACATTTCCAATTCACACACGTGTATAATGTGAAATAGAACATATGTAAGCACCCACCTAATAAATTAAAACTGTACTCTTCCCTCTCTCTCCCGTCCTCACCTGTTCCTACAGTCGCCACATGGCCAGCAAACCACAGGATCCTGTCAGATGTCTTGACCTCTCGCTCAGGATCAGGCTCATCACTCTGCTGCTTCATTTGGACCAGAAGAATCCATTCAATCACACCTCCATCTGTCTATCTCCTCATGCCTCTATCTGTCTACTCACAGAGGTGACAATCTCCCTCTCCATCTCCGGACCTAATCAATAGCAGGCTAGGCTTACATGTCAAGCCCTTCGCGCTTGGACACAAGCATGCAATGTGCACACACACACACACATACACACACACACACACACACACACACACACACACAATGTATAGCCAACACACACACACATACACACACACACACACAATGTATAGCCAACACACACACACACACACACACACACACACACACACACACACACACACACACACACACACATCCTCCTGTCTGGAACAGGCTCACACTTGTGCCGTGAGTCTTACAATAGACACCTGACAAGGAACTGGAGTCTGAGCCTAGACTTAACTAAAGGCTATATATAAACCCTGGCCTGATCCCCAACAGCAAGTGGCTTCATTAAAAACAATCAGAGGAATTCACAGAGTTCTATTTAGCGTGCTAACAGGCTAACGTGTGTGTCTCTGGTGGCCCACCGGGCTATATGGAGTAGAGAGGGACTGTGTACTGGGATTAGGAGAAATACACAAGATACCCCACACATACGGATGGAGAGCAGGAGGAACGGGAGGATGACGGGGTGCAGGAGGAAAAAGACGGTCACACAGATGGGGAAGGGTGAGTGTGTGGGTAACTGAGTAGAGAAGATCATGTTCTGAATGGATGGAGGGATGGTGAGAAAGATGAGGGGATAAAGAGATGGCGCATATAGGCTAAGGTCATGGATAAGGTTGCAGGCCGGAGGATGGAGAGAGAGAATGAGAGAGAGTGTGCTTGAGAGAGAGCTGGAGAGAAAGAGAGAGAGAGAGCGAGAGAGAGACATCCAACATTATAAAACTACATTATGAAATCCATGTACACAAACAACAAGTGTGGGGTTAAATTTGGCAAAAAACACACACATTTCTTTCCACAGGGCCGTGGGGTGAGACTGGGAGGCAGGTTGAGCCCCACCGTCTTCAACATTTATATCAATGAATTGGCGAGGGCACTAGAAACAGTTTGCAGCACCTGGCCTCAACCTACTAGAATCTGAAGTCAGTTGTCTACTGTTTGCTGATGATCTGATACTTTTGTCCTCAACAAGCTACAGTACGTGCACACTTCCCACAAAATGAGGTGGAGACTGAGCTCCACTTCCTAACCTCCTGCCAAATGTATGAGCATATTAGAGATACATATTTCCCTCAGATTACACAGACCCACAAAGAACTCGAAAACAAATCCAATTTTGAGAAACTCCCATATATATTGGGTGAAGTACCACAGTGCGCACTCACAGCATCAAGATGTGTGACCTGTTGCCACAAAAAAGGGCAACCAGTGAGGAACAAACATCCTTCCAAATATAAGCCATACTGTATTTACATAGCTTACAGAAAGTATTCACACCCCTTGACTTTTTCCACATTTTGTTACTTCGCGTCCTTATTCTAAAATTTATCAAATGGTTTTCTTCCTCTCAACAATCTAAACACAATACCCTATCATGACAAAGCAAAATCAAGATTTTAGCAAATTTATAAAGAATAAGAAACAGACATATCACAATTACATAAGTATTCTGGCTCTGGCTGGGCCACTCAAGAACATTCAGAGACTTGTCCCGAAGCCACTCCTGTGTTGTCTTGGTCATGTGCTTAGGTTCGTTGTCCTGTTGGAAGTTAAACCTTCGCCCCAGTCTGAGGTCCTGAGCAGGTTTTCATCAAGGATCTCTCTGTACTTTGCTCCGTTCATCTTTCCTTCGATCTTGACTAGTCTCCCAGTACCTGCCGCTGAAAAACATCCCCACAGAACGATGCTGCCACCACCATGCTTCACTGTAGGGAGAGTGCCAGGTTTTCTCCAAGTGGGATGTCATGAGCCTTTTTACTGAGGAGTGGCTTCTGTCTGGCCACTCTACCATAAAGGCCTGATTGGTGAAGTGCTGCAGAGATGGTTGTCCTGCTGAAAGGTTCTCCCATCTCCACAGAGGAACTCTGGAGCTCTGTCAGAGTTACCATTGGGTTCTTGATCACCTCCCTGAACAAGGCCCTTTCCCCCAGATTGCTCAGTTTGGCCAGGCTGCCAGCTATAGGAAGAGTCTTGGTGGTTCCAAACTTCTTCCATTTAAGAATGATGGAGGCCACTGTGTTCTTGGGAACCTTCAATGGTGCAGACATTTTTTGGTACCCTTCCCCAGATCTGTGCCTCGACACAATCCTGTCTCGGAGCTCTATGGACAATTCCTTTGACCTCATGGCTTGGTTTTTGCTCTGACATGCACTGTCAACTGTGGGACCTTTTATAGACAGGTGTGTGCCCTTTCCAAATCATCTCCAATCAATTGTATTTACTACAGGTGGACTCCAATAAAGTTGTAGAAACATCTCAAGGATGATCAATGGAAACAGGATACATCTGAGCTGAATCTCGAGTCTCATAGCAAAGGGTCTGAATACTTATGTAAATCAGGTATTGCTACACATGTGCAAACATTTCTAAAAACCTGTGTTTGCTTTGTCATTATGGGCTATTGTGTGTAGATTGATGAGAGGAAAAAATTATTTTATCCATTTAAGAATAAGGCTGTGACGTAACAGAATGTGGAAAATGTAAAGGGTCTGAATACTTTCTGAATGCGCTGTTTGTTTATTTATTTTCCCTTTTGTACATTAACTATTTGCAAATCATTACAACACTGTATATAGCCATAATATAACATTTGACATTTCTCTATCCTTTGGAACTTTTGTAGTGTAATGTTTACTGTTCATTTTTGATTGTTTATTTCACTTTTGTTTCACATATGTTTCCCATACCAATAAAACCCTTGAACTGAAATTGAATTGAACAGAGAAGAAGAGAGAGTGACAGAGTGTCACGACCATCGTCGGAGTGAGACCAAGGTGTGGCCCCGGAATGATACCTCTCTGCGGGCCCCGGACTGGGGACCCTGTCTGCGGGCCCCGGACTGGGGACCTTCGTTGCGGGCCCCGGACTGGGGAACCTCGCTGCTGGCCCTGGACTGGGGACCCTCGCTGCTGGCCCCGGACTGGGGACCCTCGCTGCGGAGCTCGGACTGAGGACCCTCTTTGCGGGCCCCGGACTGAGGACCTTCGTTGCGGGCCCTGGACTGGGGACCTTCGTTGCGGGCCCCGGACTGGGAACCCTTGTTGCGGGCCCCGGACTGGGGACACTCGTTGCGGGCCCCGGACTGGGGACCCTCGATGCGGGCCCCGGACTGGGGACCCTCGATGCGGGCCCCGGACTGGGGACCCTCGCTGCGGGCCCCGGAATGGAGGCCGTTGCTGGAGACTTCGGAATGGAGGCCGTCACTGGAGGCTCCGGACTGGAGGCCGTCGCTGGAGGCTCTGGACTGGAGGCTTCGTGCCATGGATCATCACTGGAGGCTTCTTGCCATGGATCATCACTGGAAGCCGCACCGAAGACACAGTGCGCAGAGCCAGCACAGGATATCCTGGGCCGAAAAGACGCACTGGAGACGAGGCGCGCTGAGCCGGCACCATCCGCCCTGGCTGGATGCTCACCCTAGCCTGGCAGATGCGGGGAGCTGGGATGTAGCGCACTGGGCTGACCAGTACCACGCTTCTCCCCAAGGTAAGCACGGGGAGTTGGCTCAGGTCTATAACCAATCTCCCCATGTGCCTCCCCCCAAACATTTTTTGGGGGCTGCCTCTCGTGCCTGCTTCGTTGCCATGACTCCTGGTATGGTTGTCGATCCTCCCTTGCTACTTCCGCCTGTTTCCATGACAGGGTCTTGTCCCCTGCCATATCCTGCACCCATGTCCAAGATGTCCTCCACTCTCTCTTCTCCCAGGCCCAGGAACCATGCTCCTCCTGGCCACGCTGCTTGGTCCTTTGTTGGTGGGAAGTTCTGTCGTCGTAGGAATGAGACCAAGGTGCAGTGTGGTGAGCGTACATTTTCTTTTATTTGTAAAAATGTCGCCAACAAAACAAGAAATAACAAAAATGACCGTGAAGCTTACAAGGGCTATAGTGCCCCAAACAAAGACAACTTCCCACAATGACAACAGGGAAAAGGCTGCCTAAGTATGATTCCCAATCAGAGACAACGATAGGCAGCTGTCCCTGATTGAGAACCATACCCGGCCAAAACAGAGAAATACCAAAACATAGAAAAAAAGAACATAGAATGCCCACCCAAACCACACCCTAATCAAACCAAATATAGACTCTCTAAGGCTCTCTAAGGTCAGGGCGTGACACAGAGAGAGAGCATACAGGGTCAGTTCATGTTCGACAGTATTATTATTTCTCCTTTTATTCCTCCCATCCCTCCTTCCCTCAGAGATATATCCAACGTGATGGCCTAAACATCTGTGCACCAGCACTGTAACTCAGAGAGAGAGAGAGAGAGAGAGAGAGTGTGCGCGAGAGAGAGAGTGTGCGCGAGCGAGAGAGAGAGAGAGAGAGAGAGAGAGAGAGAGAGAGAGAGAGAGAGAGAGAGAGAGAGAGAGAGAGCGAGAGAGAGGAGAGAGAGAAATAGTGAGACAGAGGTAGGATAGAGAGAGTGAGAGAACAGGGCAGGACAGGAAAAGGAGGAAATGGGGACAGTTCTGTGGAGAGACATGATCTCAGTAATGACAAGAACAGATCTAGGATCAGCCTACAGGTGTGGAGAGGTATACAGTACACCACAGAAAGACATGTCATGATGCAATGGAAATATTGAAGTCACAATAACAAATACAGAACCATATAAATATAATCTAGATTATATTCTCAGTCTACTCTGAGTATTAGCTGAATTCATAGAGACTGAGGACAGCATATAAATTGAACACATAGAACAGTGGTGAATCAGTGGGTATGGTCATTCTAGTCATTCTTCTCCGTTTCTACAGAGGCAGATACAGCAAGTCCTGTTGGTGCTAACATGTGTTGGGTCCTGGAGAGCTGTGTGTGTGTGTGTGTGTGTGTGTGTGTGTGTGTGTGTGTGTGTGTGTGTGTGTGTGTGTGTGTGTGTGTGTGTGTGTGTGTGTGTGTGTGTGTGTGTGTGTGTGAGTGTGTGAGTGTGTGTGTGTGTGTGTGTTTGTCTGTGTGTGTGCGTACATGTATCTGTGTGTGCATGCAAGTCTCTGCGTTTGTGTGTGTATGCCCATCAGTAATAGGCAGTGCTGGCCCGGCACACATAGGCGCCACTTGGGTATGAATTAGGAAATCAGAGGGTGTAATGAAAGATTTCTGGTCCTTGGTCTGTAGGCTGTATGTAAGCTGAGCGGTAACCTAGTAGGGAAGGCTTTAAGAGCCCTACTGCCTGGTTGTCTTCTCTCTGCCACCACAGAACCACACCACAGCACAGCTGTGACACCAGGGTACCCACACCACAGAACCCACAGTACCCAGCCCGGACCATCAGAGAGAGAGAGGGAGGGAGGGGGTTCGTATACAGAGGATGCATACTTTTCTACCAATATTGATTTGATAACATGCATAAACATTTAGAGCAAGAAGAAAAGAGGAGGCTGGTGTGAGAGCGAGAATGAGGGACGGAGGGAAAGAGAGAAAGGAGAGAGGTACGACAGAGGACAGACAACAATAGTTCTATTTTGTGCCCCCAAGGAAGAAGGGATAAGTCCATACCCGGTCTGGTTCCGATTTTAATTCATAAATTCTCTCTCTCTCTCTCTCTCTCTCTCTCTCTCTCTCTCTCTCTCTCTGAAAAGTAATCCAAGAGGTAATCATCTGGTTTTTCAAAAGTATCAGTAATCAGATTACAATATTTAACTGTAATCACTTACTCCCCAACCGTGCGTGTGTACGTGCATGTGTCTGTGTGTGCATGCGTGAGAGTGTGTGCGCGAGCATGAGAGTGTGTGCGTCTCTGTGTGCCTGTGTGTGTTTACCCCTGACTCCTCACTGTGCCATGTTTGTTTACCCTGCTCTAACCATGTCTGTGTGTCCTGGGGCTGCAGCCTGCCTGTATCTGCATCTATCTGTCCTGGTGTTCTGGATGAAACCACAGAGAAACTCGCAGACGATAGTAAAAACAGCTCCAACTGCAACAGGACCCCAGCAGAGTCTGGCCACAGTCTCTGGATACATTCCTGTCCTCTCCGAGACCTGTGGAGAGATGTGATTCAGGGTGGGCCTGGACTTGGGCTGGGGTAGGAGTTTAGGGATTGGAAGTTTAGGTTTAGGCATGGGCTGGGGTATGAGTTGGTCTGGGGGTGTGAGTTTAGGTTTGTGTTAATCCTCTCTGTCACTGGTTTGTCAGAGAGCTGAGGATTGATAGTTGGCAGTGCTGCAGGGTGTCCATTACCTGATCATCAACCTCCAGAAGAGCACCTCCACCCTCCCAATACACAACACAACCCTCCATAACCCCCTTACATCTTCCACCCCCCCCCCCCCCCCCCCCCGCAGCCATTTAGCCCTCCGGGAACAGCAGAGCGCCAGACTGCTGACGGAGACCCCAGTTCCTAGGGGAAGGGTCTGGGTTGGGGGGTACAGAGTCTGGTGGGGCGGGGTCTGGTGGAGAGGGGCTGCTGGCATCTGGTATTTAGGACCACTAAGTGGGGTGGTTTGGGGTGGACGGTTGTGGAAGAGAGGGTTATGGGGGTCTGTTTTAACTAACAGGTCAAGAGGTGGGGAAGTTATTGGGGAAAGAGCAGAGAGGAGGGTAGGCTGAACAAACATCACCAGTTTGGAACTGTGTTCCTTGGCAAAAATATGTCTAATGCTAACAGGTCATATGTGTATCAGTGACCGGTCCAGGTCCAGGTCAAAGTCAATTTAATTCCTTCTTGTTATTAGAATCAGAACTCCCTGGCATGTTAATGTGATATTCAAACAGCGTGCGTTGACCTGTCAGACATGAGGACTGTCCTAAAATATCGTTAGGACAGGGGGCCAAAATAGATGTGGCCGACAACAACAGCTGTCTTTGTGATGACCTTCACGCCGTGCCAGGCAACTAAATATACATGACAATCATTCCAAGACATCACAGACGGACTGGGTTTGAAACATTCTCCTAGTCAGTCTCATATCAACTGTTCAAAATGTCCACAATGATATAAAGGACCTCCAACACCTTTTACTTTACAAAAATGTCATTAACAGTGATTAAAAAACGACTTAAACTTAACATTCAAAACAAGATAGACAGATGGTTTGCACAGGTGTCAAGTGGTATTTTTGCTGTGCCATTATCTTGTTGAACACCCACGCACACCGCACGCTTCCCGCACACACATATGGAGGAGGTCATTCTAGAAATGGTTAGGTCCACTGTGACGGCAGCAGGGCCGTGTCTTGGGGGAACACATGAAAGGGGATGTGACTGTTCGAGAGGTGTGTATTAATGAATATGGTCAAAGAGCAGAGCAAGAACATAGAAAAGACATTGCATTACACGTGAACGTCTGGCCCAACTTTACAGGAGTCCCTAAAGAGAGAGAGGGGTCAGGGGAGGAAGGGGAAGAGAGGGAGAGGAGGATGAGGAGGAGTGAGCGAGAAGAAGAGAGCGCAGGGAGAAAGAAAGAGGTACAACGATGTCCAAGAAAGAGAGGAGAGAGGGAGGAAGATGTAATACAAGGGAAGGAAGTGAAACAACAGAAGAGAGGACAAGAGAGGGGGTTAAAAGAAGGATAGAGGAAGGTAAAAAGGGGGGAAAGCATGTGGAGGGAAAAGAGGGAGCGAGAGAGAAAGAGGGGTAAAGAGAGGAACGTGTGCAAGGCGGAGTAAAGGGTTAAGCCAGGAAGGCTTCCAGCTGCTTTTTCTCCACTGTGATCTTATCTGGCCTGTTTGCTTGGGGTACAGAAAACCCCCTTCCCTGACCCCTCCAATCCCTCCTTCCCACTATCCATCTACCCCTCCCTCCATCTGTGACCCCAAGGAGCTGCTTAACCTCTGAATGGACTCCTGCTCTATCCATTGAATGGTTTCTACCCATGTCATGTCACAAACTTAGTCCTTTCCCATGGTGTCTGACAGGTTTACATACACACAATGCTCCACTCCACAGGAACGATAAGCATCTGTAGACACGGGCTCCATAAACTGCAGGCTGTACCTATAGGACTAGAGAGAGGGAGAGGGAGAGGGAGAGAGACAGACACACGTAGAACGAGGGAACGATAGAGAGGATAGAAGGAAGGCTGGAAGAGTATCAAATCAAGTCCTTTCAAACTCCATTTCCTGTGACTGTGGTTTGATTGAGTGTACAATGGCAGCTCAGTACGTCGGCCTCTTCAATATCCTCCTGGGTCTCATGTCTCTGTGATTTGATCAGACTACAGAGCTCATCTGTGTGTGTGCGCGTGCGTGCGTGTGTGTGTTTGTTTGTTGTTAGTGTGTGTGTTTGTGTGTCAGTAGCCTACTGTGTGTAATTTATATGAAATCCTTTCCATTAAATGTCTGCTGTTCAAAAAAACTACAATGTAATTACTTGCTGATGCGCCAGATGCACAGACCGCCAAAAGGTCAGGCCTGATATTCACAAAGCGTCTCAGAGAAGGAGGGGCGATCTAGGATCAGTTTGGCCTTTTCGATTATAATAAATGGACAGTGGGTGACCTGATCCTAAATCAGCATTCTTACTTTATACGATTTATGAATACGTGCCCAGACGTACTGTCTAGCTATGAGATGGTATATGTAAAAGCACACCACACCTGTACAGCTCGGTGTAGAACTCCCTGATGATTGTATCAAAGCCTCTGTGACCCTGTGTGACCCCTAGCGTAAGGGACCTCCCGTCTGTCACGTCTGCACGTGCAGACCCAAAACTAACAGCGACGTAGTGAACCCCTCCAGATAAAACATCACATTCAATCAATAATGGATGAAAATATCAAGCCAAAGATGACAGAATAATAATACGCCATAAGGATTATAATTCCGCAAGTTGCTGATGAATGATATCTAAGAATAGGCTAATAGCTTTGGCTCGGTCGGCGCAGCCACAGCTGTAACACAGAGACCATGTAGAAGTATGGAGATGTATCTCTTTCAGTGAGTGGATATGACTCCATGTCAGCTCCCATGCTGTGTGTGTGTGTGTGTGTGTGCGCGCATCTCACATTACAGACATAACTTCAAGAGAAAAAGAATGGCCGCAAAATAATGGAACGTATGCCTGCCCGGATTAGGTTAAGGTCCTCGCGCCAAAATGTACACAATAAAAGAGTTGAAAGAGTCGAGAGAAAATGTGTGTATGGCGTCGGGCCCCTGTGAAAGACAAGCAGGATTCACGGTTTCTTTGTCACGTCTTTGGATTTGTACCTGCTGGAGATGTCTTGATATAAAGCATAGGCCTACATAGCGATATTATTGTCAGTGTAACTGTATTGTTGACAATATCAACATAAAGATCAGGAAACACAATGTTCCCCTGAGAGATGGCGTAGTTGGCTGGGATCAAGACCGCCCATAATTAAGCATCTGACAAAGAAAATCTTAATTATCCATGCGAGCCAAATATCCCTGCCTGCCTGCGGTAAAAGGAAAAACCGTACGCCGTAAGGGAGCTGATCCGAGCCAGTTCCTCTTCATTAAAAAGTGCATTCAGACAGTTAGCACTGAACCCGCGGTTTGGCTGGGCTCCTCAACAACAAGTTTTATGGTAAGCAGCTTCGCTTTGGTCATATCTCTTTGTGTGTGTGTGTGTGTGTGTGTGTGTGCACTTGGCTGTCAGATGCATGATATATATATATATATATAAATTAACAACTCCATTCCCTATTTCAGTGCCCATTTCTGTTTCTATATATACACACACACCACTCATGCTGGTCTAAATCTAAACTCTAAACATCTTAACAGGGCAAACAACAACATACATCTGGATGCCAACGATTCCACAATATTAAACCAAACTGACTTTTATCACTCACACGAAGAGGATCTTTAAGCCTCTCTCTTCTCTCTCCTCTCTCCTCTCCCTTCTCTCTTGACCCAAAATTCCACAAGAACCACATGCAGATGAAACAACATTCCAAATAAATAACCAGGTCCAATAAAAGTGTCTTCTCAGGTTCCGTCAGAGGACCCAGGGCATTAGGCTTTATGGGCCAGTAATGGTAATGACTATTGGACTAAATCTGGGGCTGAGAGGGAGTGAGGCACTGGGCAGGGATCCTAGGACCACAGGGGTGGCATAGGCCAGCGTCTCCTCACCTGTGCCACCTGTGTGTTGACTGTGGGGATATAAATGTAAAGAGTGGGTGTGTGTGTTCGGTCCCGCCTTGTAAAAGCCCAGCAGCCAGCCTCTACTCCACATGTGGCCAGACGGCAGCTACTTCACCAGGCTGGGCCGTGCCCTGTGGCACACGCACGCACACACACACACACACACACACACACACACACACACACACACACAGGAAAAGCTTAATAAATGAGGTTGGGCTCTGCACCCTTAAAGGTTAAAATTCCAAAAGCATGTTTAAGCCCCTAGAACTAGAGGCTGGGTCAGCTGTGTGAAACCAGATAGATAGAGAGTGGGAGGGGTAGAGGGAGAGAGAGAGAGAGAACTTGAGAAAATGAAAGCGAGAAAGGGGAGACCTGATAGTTCCTTTAACACAGATATTCAGCGTGTAACCCGACCCAGCAAAACACCTGTGATATACACTACTGCCTTAAAAAATGCACTCACTGCTCATTTTATTAGAGAAGTGAAATGGAGAATATAGAACCCCCTACAGGGATACAGGGGGCTTAGGGCGATAGCCAGGGAATGTAGATGGACTGACTGAAATATACTGTACATAGAAAATGTACACACATTTGTTCGTCCAGATTGATAAACAAAATGAACCAGCATTGATTTTACTTCTCAAACTAATGGATAACTCAAAGCACAGTTTTCAATTTTCCGTCTCTCTCCATCTCTCTCTCCTTCCCTCACTCTCTTTCTCCTACCCGTCTCTCTCCTCATCTGTGCCTCGCTGCGGTAACATGTTGCACAGCGGTAATAGTGGCCCTGACAGAAACAGAGTGCTTTAATTTAACGGTTCTAAGTCACGGCGTGGTCAACCGCAGCACGCTCATTAACACTAAGAAACACTCACTTAACACTATTAACACTCATTAGGCCTAAACGCAGCCCGATACTCCTGCCAATCCATCAATACGCACTCCTGAGCAACCAGACACCTAACAACACACTGGATATGTCCCAAATGGAAGCCTATTCCCTATGTAGTGCACTACTTTGACCAGGGCTCTGGTCAAAAGTAGTACACTATGTAGGGAATAGGGTGGCATTTGGGATGCAGCCCTCTCATAGTTCACTCTATCATAGGCTTGGCAGATCATCAACATCACAATCAAGAGAGACAGGATAATGGTTTTAGGACATAACTGTAATTATGTTAGCATATCAGCTCTGAGGGAAGAGCAATAATGTGTGAAATCAATGTGTGTGTGTGTGTGTGTGTGTGTGTGTGTGCGTGTGTGTGTGTGTGTGTGTGTGTGTGTATTAAGTCATCTCAGTTCGTGGCACACTGTCTTGTTTACAGTGACAGTCTGACAGTGTGATACTGTAGCTCAACTACAGTAGTTGCGGTTGAATGACTGATGTCTTTCTCAGGGTTGAACCAAAGAAAGAAATGGGTAAATAACAAATTAATGATGTTCGTTAGACCTCCTGGGTAGTTGACATTCCTGTAGCTGTCCCAGATTTGGGGATTGAGGAACTAGGAGGATGCGGGATACAACTCCATGCCAGAACATTTGGCTAAAACTCTATGAGTGCCTAAAGGTGATTGGTTCAAGGTTGGCTCTAATGCAATGGTTCTTAACCAGGGGTACTAGTAGCTGGCCTATACACAGGAAGTACTTGAGAAGACTCATAAGACCATAGGCTTACTGGTTAAATGCCCACGAGGGGTGAATTCGGTGGACAAAATGTATTTGTTGGTACAGTAACCAAAAAACGTTTAAGAAGTTGAGAAGGGGTGTGTGCTTAGCCTCCACCTATACTCCCTGTTCACCCATGACTGCGTGGCCACACACGACTCCAACACCATCATCAAGTTTGCCGACGACACCGTGGTGGTCGGGCCTAAACACCGGCGACGATGAGACAGCCTACTGTGACATGGCAGTGTGGTGCCAAGACAACAGCCTCTCCCTCAACGTCAGTAAGTCCAAGAAGATGATCAGGGACTACAGGAAAATGGGGGGGTGAGCATGCCCCCATCCACATCACAGTGATGCAGTGGAGCAGGTCTAGAAATTCAAGTTCCTCAGTGTCCAAATCACAAAGGACTTAAAATGGTCCACATACGCAAACAGTCGGGAAGAAGGCACGACAGCGCCTCTTTCCCCTAGGGAGGTTGAAAAGATTTGGCATGGGCTCTCAAATCCTCAAAAATGTCTACAGGTCCTCCATTGAAAGCATCTTGACTGGCATCACTGCTCGGTATGGCAGCTGCACAGTCCTACATCACATGCTACTACACTGTGGTGCGGACAACCCAGTACATCACTGGGGCTGAGCTCCCTGCCATCCAGGACTTCTGGACTGACCGTGTATATCGCTTACTTACTTTCTAGTGTTCTTATTTCTATTTATCTTGTTTTTCTTCTACTTGACTACTTTGGTAAATTTTTTTGTCGTAAAACAGATATTGATTGCTGCATTCTTGGGAAAAAACATTTTTGTAGACGTAATAACATGAGACTTAAACCAGTCCCAGGCCGTTCCATTTCTCTCTGCCTGACAATGTGTGAGTGATCCAGGAAATGAGCTTGTGGGTTAGACGCACCTGCAGGGAACCTCTTTTAATGTGACACGTCCATCTTAGTCTACATCTCAACTGTTATTATACAGAGTGTGCGACAGCCATCTCAGTCCCCTCCCATCACTCTTGGCTGAACTTTGTGGTAACGTACACACAACATTAACAGTAGATCACTAGGACCTATGCGATTTTTTATTTAACTAGGCAAGTCAGTTAAGAACAAATTCTTATTTACAATGATGGCCTACCCCAGACAACACTGGGCCAATTGTGCACCACCCTATGGGACTCCCAATCATGGCTGGATGTGATACAGTCTGGATTTGAACCAGGGACTGTAGTGACACCTCTTGCACTGAAATGCAGTGCCTTAGACCACTGAGCCACTCTGGAGCCCATGGCTAGCCTCTGGGTAAAGCTACTTACCCTACATAAAATCACATCACATAGAGAGACAGAAATGGAAGGGATGGACAGTGAGAAAGAAAGAAAGAACAAAAGAAAGAATGAAAGAAAGAACACAGAAAGTTCCTAGGGCTAGAACCCTGGACTCACAATCCAGTCAGAACTCAGACACAGACATAAACACTCACTTCTGGAGGTAGTGACTGGTGTTGTTGATTCCCAGGTGCTGAATGTCCTAATAACCATTAGGCACACACACACACACACACACACACACACAAACACTTATGGAGTGAGTGGTGCTGAGTGTTTGAGTGCCAGGCAGCGCCACAGCAGACATGGCCCGGCCCTCGTAACCATCACATAGACTAAAAGGCATCGGTGATGCTGAGGGCCATTTCAAAGAGTTCGGCTCCAGTTTTACAAGCCTTTACAACCTCTCATTTAGGTTTAGGAGGTGGTGGGAGAGTGACGAGTCTACAGAGAGGAGTTTTAACACTAACCAGGGGTTATTGGGGCTGTGGAGTAATCCGGGTCACTGCAGAGAGGTGGAACTTTGTTATTCACTGTGTGTGTGTGTGTGTCTGTTTCACTAGAGCTTTATTAAAGATTTATTAAAGATAATAAAGATTGTGTCTAGTAATGGTGAGCGGACCTTTACCGTCGTTCTATACCCTCCTTTATATATATTTTTGGGGGCAAGCTCCTGTCCTAGAATTTGGATATGAAAAATGAATCACGTCTCACAGATGTCCTCACTCTAACCCTCAACACCTCAGTCCCAGGGAGAGATACAGCACGCGATAATACATCCGAGAGGCAGGGAAGGATGTGTGGGAGAACCACACCATGAAAAATAAGCCTCAATCTGTTTGACAGGGTCTTCATCCAAAGATGCTATCAGGATGCAATAAGGATTCAATCTGCATTCCTAATGTACATAACAGACTGTAATTACTGACCGGATCACGTAATGTTTCACTGTACAAGATGTCTTAAATGATGAGGAGATTGGGAAATCGTATGCTGGACCTACTATTTGGAGGTAGGGTGGGTGTAAAGAGGTACGGGGACATAGCTTCTGCTTTAAGAATGAATGAATCACAGCATTTAAAACTTAATATAGGTCCTGAAGGGTCCTGAAATTCAGGTCATATGACAAGGACACAACATATAAGCTGAGGACGCCTTGTAGCTCACAACACCCCCAGCCAGCCAGGGGCCATTGCTGGGTGTTAGGAGTTTTTCCGCTCCCTCATTAAAAGGCAATTCAAGTTGTCACTCGCCACTTGTGATAGTTAAAGCAAACACCATAATGTTTCCCACATTTCCCTGCTCTCTCTCCCTCTCTGCTAGACTCCTGCCTCTACATGGGCTAAATTCCAAATGGCACCCTGCATAATGCACTACTTTTGACAAGAGCCCCATGGGCCCTGATCAAAAGTAGTGAACTACATAAGGACTAGGGTGCCATTTGGGACGCGCCCATACTGCACTAAGCACTCCACTCGATGAGCTGGGCTGAGACTGACTTTTTGGTTTAATGCAGTAATAAGAGCAGTGTGAGAAATATGCACATCTCACATTTCCACACCGGGTCCCAACTCCCGAGGCACTGAGGGCGGCGTGCATCTCGCCGGTTCCTGCTCTACTTTTTTTGTGGCTATTTTCGCGTAAATTATAACTTTGTTTTCCTTGCAATATTTCTTACGACCGACAAACACTTCTGGATCATGAATGGGAAGCTACACACTTGTCTCTCAGCCTCCCAGATCTGGAATACTATTCTTTCCTTTGTTCAGCGCACAGTTGCTTACCTGTTGCTGCTGACCGAGATAACCGAAGGCAACGTTGCCTTCGGTTATCTCGGTCAGCAGCAACAGGTAAAGGGAGACTCCAAGCTAGGCTGAAAAGACAGGCTACACGGCCTCCTCTTCCTGGTATTCTAATGGCTAATGTCCAATCGCTGGAGAATAAACTTTGTGAACTCAGAGCGAGGCTTCAATCGCAGAGGGACATCAGGGAATGCCGTGCCTTTGTTTTAACAGAAACATGGCTGACTGACAATATAGTCGACTCTGCTATTCAACCAGATGGCTTTTCCATTTTTCCGTATGGATCGAACGGCGGTTTCCGGTAAGAGTAGGGGGAGGTGTATGCTTGCTGATCAACAATTCCTGCTGTACCGAAGTTGAAAACATCTCGAGCTCCTGTTCACCTGACCTGCCGACCCTACTATATGCAGAGGGAATTCATGTGTGTCATTATCACAGCTGTGGACATGCCGCCAAAGCAAACATCAAGGCAGCACTCAGTGAACTGTACAAGAATAGTCCCCCCCCCCCCATAAATAGTAAGGTGACCATTTCTGCCAATCAGATCATGTCTCTCTGTTCCTACTCCCCGCCTACAAGCAGCAACTCAAGAGGGCGCCACCAACACAGAGAATAGACTCTGGACAGAGGAGGCAGACTCAAAGATGCAGGACTGTTTTGAGAATACTGATTGCATATTATGTTCAAACATTCACCTATCAACATTGAGGAATATACATCGTCAGTCAGACTTCATTAGGAAATGTGTTGATGATATTGTAGCCACAATAACAATCTGGACATACTCTTATCCAGAGCGATTTACAGTTAGTGCATTCATCTTAAGATAGTTAGGTGGGACAATCACATAACACAGTCATAGTAAGTACATTGTTCCTCAATAAAGTAGCCATCAGCAAAGCCAGGGCTAGTAAGGGGGAAAAGTAAAGTGCAAGTGTTAGTCTTTTTTGACGGGTGGGGGGTGGTCACGGTCGAGCGTGAGTAGGGTGTACATGGGGGAGGAGGGTGCTGTGGGGTTATTTAAGATACTCTTTGAAGAGGTAGGGTTTCAGATGTTTTTGGGAGATGGACAGGGACTCTGCTGTCCTAGCTTCAGGGAGAAGATGATTCTACCATTGGGGTACCTGGGCAGAGAAGAGCTTGGACTGAGCTGAGCGGTAGATGCCCTCCCTTAGGGGTGGGAGGGCCAAGATACCAGAGGTGGCGGAATGCTCGGGTTGGCGCGTGCAGGGTTTGAGCAAAGCCTGAAGGTAGGAAGGGGAAATTCCTCTTCCTGCTCTGTAGATGAGTACCATGATCTTGTAGTGGATGTGAGCTTCGACTGGAAGCCAGTGGAGTGTGCGGAGGAGCGGGGAGAACTTGGAAAGGTTGAACACCAGGTGGGCTGCAGCATTCTGGATAACTTGCAGGGGTTTGATGTAGAAATTAGTGTCTCCACCTGGGTGTCAGAAGGGGGAATCAGAAAAGTAGTTGAGTGTCATCCACATAGCAATAATAGGACACACCATGTGAGGATATGACAAAGCCAAGTGACTTTGTGTAAGAGAAGAGGAGCGGGCATATGACTGAGCCCTGGAGGACACCAGTAGTGAGAGTATGTGGTGCAGACACAGATCCTCTCCACGTCACCTGGTAGAAGCAGCCTGCCAGACAGGATGCAATCGAAGAGTAGCAGCCTGCCAGACGGGATGCAATTGAAGAGTGTGCAGAGCCTGAAACACCCAGGCCTGAGTGGGTGGACAGGCAGATCTGATGGTGCACGGTGTCAAAGGCAATGGATAAATCTAGAAGGATTAGAACATAGGAGAGAGAGTTAGCTTTGTCAGTGCGGAAAGCATCCGAAAGTGGCTTTAACAGCGGATACAGAGGAAGAGAAGTTAGACAAGAGTGAGTGAAAGGATGATAACTAAACTTCCAGATTGCCTTTCCTCCATTTACACTCAACAGCCTGCAGCCGTGTTCTGTAAGCTCGCAATGAGTCACGGAGCAGGAGGGGAGGGCTGAGCCGGCCGGGAGGAAAGGGGACAGTGCGAGTCATGGGATGCGAGGAGAGTAGGGTCGAAGAGGCAGAATTGGGAGACAGGATGGAGAAGGATTTAGTAGAAGAGAGAGATGATAGGTTAGAAGAAGAGTAGAGAGAGAGAGAAGACTGCAATGGCGCATAACCATCTGTGTAGCGGCTGAGTGGCTAGGGTTGGAGGAGGGGGAGACAGAAAAGGAAACAAAGTAGTGATCAGAGACCTGGAGGAGGGTTGCGGTGAGATGAGGTCAAGCGTATTTGCCTGCCTTCTGAGTGGGAGGGGACTGGGAAAGGGTGATGTCAAAAGAGGCAAGGAGTGGAAAGAAAGAGTTGGAAATAAATGAAACGCAGATGTCGGGAGCTTATCAAGGTGTCAAGCTCATTGAGGAGCTCTAAGGGGACCTGGTGGACAATAGATGACAACAATGTTAAGTGTGGCTGGACCAGTTACAGTGACAGCGTTGAATTCAAATGAGGAAATGGACAGGGGAGTGAGGGAGAAAAGACAAAATCTCCACTTAGGTGAAATAAGTAGCCCTGTGCCACCACCGCAATGACCAGATGCTCTCGGACTATGAGAGGAAATGCAGTCAGACGAAGAGAGAGAAGCTGGAGTAGTAGTGTTCTCTGGGGTGATCCATGTCTCCGTCAGGGCCAAAAAGTCAAGGGACTGAAGGGCAGCATAGGCTGAGATGAACTCAGCGTTCTTGACCGCAGATCGGCAGTTCCAAACGCTGCCAGAGTCCAGGAATTCCGCATGGGTTGTGCACTCAGGGAACACTAAATTAAAAGGGTTTCAGCCAAGGGGTGGGGAGCGTCTGTAATGTGAACAGGTATAGAAAACCAAAGCTACAAAAGAGCAAAATGACATATTCTGACAATAACTAGCTGAGAGAATGGTGTGGAGCCTTCCTCTCTTTCCTTTCTCAAATAACTCAGTAGAACAGCTTGGCAGAACTGTCTTTGTTTCGGCGACGGTCTTAGTTTTGCGGCAAGACCGCCACTGGCAGCTGCCACTGAAAGAACAGGGGAAACTGAAGTACTAACACTAATTGCTAATTGCCTTGCAGAGGTGAAGACCACACCTCCCCATACTAATTGCTGATTGCCTAGCCTTTCCAATACAGCCACTGACTACAAAGATAACAACAGTCACAAATTGGCCTGTCCCTTAATCCTGGTTGATGTGTCAACAATCATCTGCAAGTTCATAATAGTCAGCAGCTCACACATCAAGTAGGCTATTGGGAAGACGGGCAGCACTTAAAGTAGATGGCCCTAGCTAGCAAAAATACAGAACTAGATGACAACAGGTTAAGTCAAAAAGTATGCAATAGTTACTACTGGAGATACAGTATCAGGAGTCCTCTAGCTATGGAAGGCAAATCCAGCTGTGCTCACCAAAGCCTCCCTCCCAGATGAGCTTAACACATTCTATGCTCGGTTTGAGGCTGACAATACCGAGCCATCCAGGAAGGCTCTCGCTGCTCCGGAATACCAGGTGCATTCGCTCTCCGAGGCTGTTGTGAGGAAAACTCTGAAAAAGAGTGAATAGTCACAAAGCCGCCAGCCCAGATGGCATCCCTGGCCGCGTCCTCAGAGTGCGTGCTGACCAGATGACAACTGTCTTCTTTGACATCTTCAACCTGTATTCCCCACTTGCTTCAAGGAGACCACCATCATCCCAGTGCCCAAGAACACCAAGGTGACCTAGCCACTTCACGAAGTGAAGCATGAAGTGCTTTGAGAGGCTTTGAGAGGCTGGTCATGGCCCACATTAAGGCCAGCATGCCAGGCACACTGGACACATCTCCAATTTGCCTACTGCTCCAAAAGATCTATGGAAGATGCCTTTTCCATTGCTATTCACATGGCCCTAACACATCTGGACAAGAGGAACACCCACAGTATGTGAGAAGGCTGTTCATTAACTACAGTTCAGCATTCAGCACTATTGTTCCCTCCAAGCTTGACACCAAGATCAGAGGCCTGGGTTTGGACACCACACTATGCGACTGGATCCTGGACTTCCTGACGCGCAGACCACAGGCTGTGAGGATTGGCAATAACCCCTCCTCCACACTTACACTTAACACAGAAGCCCTGGAGGGGTGTATACTCAGCCCTCTGCTGTACTCCCTGCTCACCCGTGACTGCGTGGCTTTACACGACACCAACTCCGTCATCAAGTTTGCTGACAACACCATGGTTGTTGGCCTGATTACCGACAACAAGAAGTCAGCCTATAGGGAGGAGGTAAGTGAACTGGCATTATGGTGCCATGACAACATGGTGCCATGATTGTTGAATTCGGGAAGCAGAGTAAGGAACATGCCCCGATTCAACATCAACGGGCCTGCAGTAGAGAATGTCAGCAGTTTTAAGTTCCTCTGTGTCCACATCAACGGGCCTGCAGTAGAGAATATCAGCAGTTTTAAGTTCCTCTGTGTCCACATCACCGAGGACTTCACATGGACCAACGGTTGACAAGAGTGTGTAACAGTGCCTCTACTTCCTAAGGCAGCTGAAGAAATGTGGCATGCCACCCTTGGTCCTCTCCAAATACTACCACTGCACCATTGAGAGCATCCTGACCGCAGTTGCATCACAGCCTGGCACTGGAATTGTTCCTTCCACGACTGCAAGGCACTCCAGCGGGTGGTGAGGGAACGTGCTCCTATTTATCAAGGATATCTACTCAAAAAGGAAGGAAGTCCCGCAGCATCATCAAGGACCCCACACACCCCAGCCACAAACTGTTCACTCACTTACCGTCGGCCAGATGGTATTGTTTTTTTTTATTTTTTTTAACCGTTTTAGTAATTACAATAACTTAAAGATAGCTAAAGATCGGTGTCCCACCCTCGGGACGTTTGAGCTAATGTGCGCTAATGTGATTAGCATGTTGTAAGTAGCAAAAACATTTCCCAGGACATAGACATATTTTATATGCGCACAGTCCAATTTACAGTAGCTATTACAGTGAAAACATATCATGCTATTGTTTGAGGAGAGTGCACAGTTATGTACTTGAAAATATATATATTGACCAATTAGGCATATTTGAGCAGACTTGAGACAACATTTTGAACAGAAATGCAATGGTTCATTGGATCAGTCTAAAACTTTGCACATACACTGCCTCCATCTAGTGGCCAAAATCTACATTTTGCCTAGAGTCCTAAGTCAGATAATGGCCTTTCTCTTGCATTTCAAAGATGATGGGGAAAAAATACAAAGAAAACGCATAGTTTTTTTTCTCTGTATTATCTTTTACCAGAACGAATGCGTCATATTCTCCTACATTAATTTCACATTTCCACAAACTTCAAAGTGTTTCCTTTCAAAAGGTATCAAGAATATGCATATCCTTGCTTCAGGTCCTGAGCTACAGGCAGTTAGATTTGGGTATGTCATTTTAGGCAAAAATTGAAAAAAAGAGTCTGATCCTAAAGAGGTTCTAGGCATGTCAGTTAAGAACAAATTCTTATTTACAATGACGGCCTACTCCGGCCAAACCCTAACCCAGACGACGCTGGTCCAATTGTGCGTCACCCTATGGGACTCCCAAGCACAGGTGGTTGTGATACAGCCTGGAATTGAACCAGGGTCTGTAGTGACACCTCTAGCACTGAGATGCAGTGCCTTAGACCTCTGTGCCATGAGGTCTGATACCAACAAGCTCTGAGACAGCTTCTATCTACCAGACTGCTGAACACTTAAAATGGACTGACCACCGGCACTGGCTCTCTCCGCACCTTAGCCCACACCCAGACAGACACACACACACACATACATTCATGCTACACACACACATCAAAACTGCTTCCTACTGTACTCTTACTTAATATTGCTAAATACAGCACAATTTAAACACAAGCCCCACAATCCCACCTTCCCCAAGACACATGTAAATATTGGACTATAAATTGTGCCTACCTGTATTATACTTATGCTAAAAAATGTATTATATTCTACTGAGCCATTTACTTCATGCTTGTATTCTTATATATATATATATATATATATTATTTTGTTTTGCATTGTCGAGAAGGAACCTGCAAGGAAGCATTTCGTTGGACGGTGCATACCATGTGAATGCTGTACATACAACTGATAAAACTTGAAACTGTTGAAACTGAATGCCAGGATCTGATTTGCTGCTCGAAACCATCAAATCAAATCAAATCAACCCGTATTTGTCACATGCGCCGAATACAGTGTAGACCTTACCGTGAAATGCTTACTTTACAAGCCCTTAACCATCAGTGCAGTTCAAGAAGAGTTAGAGTTACTTTCTTTTGCCATTGCTAGAGTAATCAGAAATGAGGAACCAGAGCGGAAAACCGAGGGATAACGATCACACTTTTATTATCCACACTACATGACGGTAGGCTTCAGAGCGTGAGATGGCCTTGTAAAGACGTCTCAGTCATCACTCTACCTCCCGTGTCCACTTCCCCATAAAGAGATGCTTGTAAAAAACAATACTCATTTATGTCAAACATTCATTTGTGTTGCTGTATGTTGCTCGATAGTTGCATGGGACTCTGTGGAGGGAGCTCTTCACTGTCTTTGTTTATTTTTTCTTTACTGTCATATGTAAGCCAATTGCTTAAATAGGAACACACATACACACATACACACACTGATTTTACTCACATATCCCATAAATGTATACTTCATCAAACCAATTCCAGCAGTTAATAATTTGGAGGAATCAACGGATAACAGCCAATATCACTACTTTACCATTACCATTCTGGAGCACCTTCTAACAGCCAGGATTGTGTGTGTGTGGTGTGTGTGTGTGTGTGTGTGTGTGTGTGTGTGTGTGTGTGTGTGTGTGTGTGTGTGTGTGCTGCCCTAACCACAGTCCTGCATGGGTGTTTATCATTTTAACCAATCTCAGTCCTTCATGTATGGGCAGTGTGTGCTCTGTACAGTCCTTCATGTAGGGCAGTGTGTGTGTGTGTGCGCTGTACAGTCTTTCATGTAGGGCAGTGTGTGTGCTGTACAGTGGCATTGCCTGTCAAGGCTTTTGGCACCATGGGCACCGTCCACCCCCCATCCTGCCCCACCCCATCCCGCCCACCCAACATGGCAGGACATGGTCCCTCTCCTGGAATCCTGTGGTCCTCGTTGGGATGCCCTGTTGCCTGCCTGTGTCCAGCTGCTTATTTTTCAAAGGAAAGAATGTGAGAGTTGGCGCGGCGCTAAACAGTGTGGTTTTACAAAGCTAACTTTAATAAGATGGCCGATGAGAGACAAGGAGGTAGAAGGGCCCAAGTGTGGTGGGAAGTGGCGGGGCAATGCGGGGCGGGAGGGTGGGTGTACACGTGTGTGTCTTTGCGTGCGAGCGTGTGTGTGTGTGTGTGTGTATATACCACCCCCATCACACATCCTTTCACCCCACCTGGCAGAGAATGTCCCAACAGAGACTCTCTCCTCTTATACAAATAAACCAGATATGAGGCACACACACTCCCATTGTCTCTGCTTAACATTGAGCAGATGAAATAACAGTGAATGGGAGAGTGAGAGAGCATCTAAAACAACATGATCTGAAGACACACATCTAAATGAGGGAGTCGTTTAGTGCTGAACTCTAAGCCCTCCTGTCGACAGGCTGATAGCGTCTTTATTAGCTGCTCTTCATACAGACACAAATACATAGTGAAGAGATAGTCAGTCAGTCAGTGGTCTGAATAGCAACAGCTCTCTGAAGAGTTGTGAAAGTTCTTTAGAGCGATGCGCACAAACTCACACACACGCGCACCAACAGTTGGCATTCAAATGTAATCCAGTCAGTGGCGACCCGTCCTTCAGGGCAGGTGGAGCTGGTATCAGTTTTATTTAACTTTTGTACACCTGGGGTGTTCCCGGTCAAAAATGACTGGTCATTAGAAATGAATGGGTGAGACGACAATTAGTGTATAAAATTGAGTTCAGGCACATGCCCATTCATCAGATAGACACACTTCCTCTCCCAGACCCCCACATGCATGTATGCATGTTTGAGCACACACACTCACACCTCACTCCCCTTCTTGGCTTCCATGGAAACCCCCACGGGAACCTTTCCCCAATAGAATCTTTCCCCCACGGGAACCACACCTGTTGGCATTCTCACAAACAATCGCAACATTGTTTCAATAATATATAGAACTTTTCTCGCAGGTCTGGTATATAAAGCTTTTTTGAGGCCTTGCTCACAATTCATTCTGTGGCAGCACAATGACCAAACGATATACTGTATGGGAGGCTCTTGATCATATCTTTGATCATGACATCGGTGAGGAGGAGAGAGGCCAGGAAACTGACAGTGAAAATGCCTTAGAGGAGAAAGTAGTCTGTGATAAATAGCACAATGTGTTTCATCTGAGTATTTGTTATAGTCAAAATAATCCATACATTATGCTTTTTTTTACTCAAAAACTAGTTGTATGAGCTCAGGTAAATGAGGCCTACAGGCCTACAGATCTAACACCACATTAGGTGATAATATATGTATTATTATGGATTTATAATCAGCTATAATAGGGGGGTCATTTGGACCAGGAACAATTAACATGAAACGAACACAACAGGAGGGTTAAGCAATTCAGCCATATCAGCTATATTTTTTTAAAAGGCAGTAAATGAGGCTGAATGAACTGTTTCGCTGCCAGACAAGGCTCTGCTGTTAGCCAGGTGTAGCAGTGGTAAGGACTCACTCCATGGTGCTGAAAAGAAAGCTCTGCTGTTAGGACAGCTTTATGTAGGCCCTAACAGTTTGTGGGCACCGTTTGTCACCGTTGTAGTGCAATTAATGTACTGAATAGTGTTGTGTTGTGTTGTGCCTTTGCTGGCATGCATCTAAAAAACATTTTTGTTTGCCACACCAAGGTTTACATGCTAAAATCGCCACTGGTGAAGACCATAGGGAGCTCATGAGTTTCAAGTTTGGGGAAACTTACAATTTATCCTACCATTTCTACCGATCCACGTGCCAGTTATGATTATTTTCAAATGCACAATTTTATTTCAATAATTTTCATGTTTTTGTTTCTCAAAATGTTTGTCACGTGGTTAATCATTTAAAAAACCTTTTGAGAGTTTACGTCATCAAGATCTACATGTTAAAATTGCCACTGAATCAACATTGGTTCCAGACATAATGTTATTATTATTATTTCAACTGTTTTAGCAAGTCGGATAAACACTGCAAATAGCCTACCCGACCGCTCGGAGGCGTCCGCATGGTCCTAAAGCACACTGTTGCGCATGTTGCATCACATTCCAAAGATAAAACTGGGGAAGGACAAAAATGCAATTTCAGAATGTGGGGGGGACATGTCCCTCGTCCCCAGGGAAATATAAAATTATGCCAATTTCAAAAATACTTTTCAAGAAAACACATTTCCTGGGCTTAGTTTTGATTATTTATTAGTCATTAGTAATGGTTATAGGGGTCATGCATTGCCCCTGTGTCGGTGGTGTTGTATATGAGCCTGTACAGTGGTTGCTTCCTGCCTGTTTTATTATGGCTTTAAAATCAAACGCAGCTCTGGGAAGGGTGTTAGCCCCAGTGTGGGTCTATGCAGCCTGGCCCGCCCCTTCGCTTCCCGAGGGAGGTTGGGGTCTTAAGTGACCTAGCCTCCGATAACAATGGATGCGATTGGCATGTAGTGTATGTGTATTTGGGTTGGTGCCCAGTGCGGGTAGACTGTGCCTCATAACCAGTGGTTGTGACAAAAGCACATATCACAGCATAATACAGCAAACTCTCTAGAGACAGCAGGAGCGGTAGAGATCCTCTCAATGATCGGCTATGAAAAGCCAACTGACATTTACTCCTGAGGTGCTGACCTGTTGCACCCTCAACAACCACTGTGATTATTATTATTTGACCTTGCTGGTCATCTAGGAACATTTGAACATCTTGGCCATGTTCTGTTATAATCTCCACCCGGCACAGCCAGCATAGGACTGGCCACTCCTCATAGCCTGGTTCCTCTCTAGGTTTCTACCTAGGTTCTGGCCTTTCTAGGGAGTTTTTCCTAGCCACCGTGCTTCTACACCTGCATTGCTTACTGTTTGGGGTTTTAGGCTGGGTTTCTGTACAGCACTTTTAACATCAGCTGATGTAAGAAGGGCTAGAAGAAGCTCAGTTCTGGTGATAAAAAAATACATTCTACTCCAAAATGAATGAAAATAAAATGATGCTGACATCTAAAATATATACTGAACAATAATATAAACACAGCATGTAAAGTGTTGGTCCAATGTTTCATGAGCTGAAATTCAGGATCAAAGGAAATTTTCCATACACACAAAAATATTTTTTCTCTAAAATGTTCTCAAATTTGTTTACATCCCTGTTAGTGAAAATGTATCCTTTGCCAAGATAATACATCCACTTGACAGGTGTGGCATATCAAGAAGCTGATTAAACAGCATGAGCATTACACAGGTGCACCTTGTGCTGGGGACAATAAAAGGCCACTCTAAAATGTGCAGTTTTGTCACACAACACAATGCCACAGATGTCTCAAGTTTTGACGGACCGTGCAATTGGCATGCTGACTGCAGGAATGTCCACCAAAGCTGTTGCCAGAGAATTTAAAGTTAATTTCTCTACTATAAGCCAGCCCAACATCGTTTTATAGATTTTGGCAGTATGTCCAACTGGCCTCACAACAGCAGACGCGGTGCGGTGTGAGCAAGCGGTTTGCTGATGTCAACGTTGTGAACAGAGTGCCCCATGGTGGTGGTGGGATTATGGTACGGGCAGGCATAAAATACATTCAACGAACACAATTGCATTTTATTAATGGCAATTTGAATGCATATCGTGACAAGATCCTGAGGCCCATTGTCATGTCATTCTTCCCCCCGCTATCACCTCATGTTTCAACATGGTAATACACAGCCCAATGCTGCAAGGATATGTACACAATTCCTGGAAGCTGAAAATACCCCAGTTCTTCCATGGCCTGCAAACTCACCAGACATGTCAACCATTGAGCATGTTTGGGATGCTCTGGATCGTCATGTACGACAGCATGTTCCAGTTCCCAATATCTAGCAACTTCGCACAGCCATTGAAGAGGAGTGGGACAACATTGCACAGGCCACAATCAACAGCCTAATCAACTCTATAAAAAAGAGATGTGTTGCGTGGCATGAGGCAAATGGTGGTCACACCAGAAAACCAGATACTGACTGATTTTATGATACACACCCCTAACTTTTTAAGGTATCTGTGACCAGTCATGTGATATCCATAAATAGGGCCTAATTTATATATAGTGTATATATACTGAGATCATGTGACACTTAGATTGCACACAGGTGGACTTTATTTAACTAATTATGTGACTTCTGAAGGTAATTGGATGCACCACATCTTATTTAGGGGCTTCATAGCAAAGGGAGTGAACACATATGAATGCACCACTTTTCCATTTTTATTATTTTGAATTTCTTTAAACAAGTTATTTTTTAAATTTCACTTCACCAATTTGGACTATTTTGTGTATGTCCGTTACATGAAATCCAAATAAAAATCAATTAAAATTACATGTTGTAATGCTAGAAAATAGGAAAAACACCAAGGGGGATGAATACTTTTGCATGGCACTCTACCACACCTTGACCAAACCGGCCCTGCGCATGCATCCACGTGCGCCATCCCCACCAGACGCTTTCATGACAGGCAAGTTAAAGTAGCAAAACCAACTTAGCTAGCTTGTTGTTGTTATTTCATTTGCACTGGGAGATTAACATTGGGATGTTATTTGACTAGAAATGCATTTGGTCCTTTGTTTTTGCTGGATCTTTGTAGAATTCCACTCCATTTTGAGTCATACAAAATGTGTGTTCTCTACTCTGACAATTAATACAAAGATAAAAGGGGACACCTCGTTTGTTTTTAGTTCGTTTTCTTTGATGAATATCTCCTTGTTCATGTTGTGCCCTAGAATCGAATATGTAGCCCTGTCAATAGATTGATTTATTATAAAAAGCTAAAATGTTGATACAGATACCTGTCATTGAAATTACAAACTAATTTGTGGAATATTAGGTTTCTGCATTATGTAAAAGCATTATGTTCCTAGTGAGATGCATTATATTGAAAATGGTACACTGTCTATTTAAGATCAAGTTTTTAATGATGACATGCAAGAGTTCTGTCATGCATTGCTATGATCATTGATCTCCTGAAGAAGCTATACCTTTTCCATTCTTTCTGTGCCCACAAATGTTTGCATATATTGGCAAAGTTAACAGTTGTTAGCTAGCTAGGTAATGAGGTAACAAATATGACTGAAGAAGGTGTAAAACAAATCCCAGGTAGCATATTTGGTTCCTTGGAAGTTGTGGGAATGTATGTTTTTGGTTTCACATTGATTGTGTGAACTAA